>NC_069737.1:4381516-4681516 GCF_027358585.1 Pangasianodon hypophthalmus | reverse complement strand
TTGTCTTCATTTCTAAGATGAGTGGTCATTCAACCAAACAAAATTGGACTGTTTATATTAAGGTTATATTGAAGGCCTCTATCATTATATCTAGGATACATTCTCTATCCAACAACATTGTAGGTTTGTATGAAGCACCAACAAGAAAATTGTCTTTTTTTCCTTTTATAGTAAATTTCAGATCTCTGAATCCTACATTAATTCCTCATGGTGCTCAGCACATTTATACCAGGATTCTATATCTTTTTTTAAATCAGCAGTCCATCTTTTTTTGACTCCAGACTGATATTTCACCATCCTCAACTCTTATAGAAAATTGATTATTCCTGAAATGCCTAGCTTTAGCACACACTGTCTGACAGATATGCTACAATGACATACCAGATCAATAAGGCTTTGAGGTAATTAGCCATTATGGTAGCTTTAGCAGTGACAAGGGTGCAGTGCCTATCACTGCCTTGAACTAGAGATCGAAACTGGTCAAGAATCATGAAAAAAAAATCATCTCTACTGTTGTTTAAAACAGTAATCGACTATGTAACTGTATTAAAATGTTCCAAAATTTGGCCAATACTGAAAGTTTAGACAAAACTCTAATATTAGGAATTGTAGCTAGCTAGGAAGACAAGATAACCAGAAGTTAGCATGACAGACTGAGGGGCAGAGGTTAAATTACCTTTCTCCTTAATGAAGCTGTATGTGCGGCAGTCTGGGAAAACCTGAGAGGTGTCAATGTGGCTGAATTCTGGCAAAAAAAAAAAAGTGAAAAATCCTGTTAGTCAGAGTTTTTTTTTTTTCCCTTATAACAGATTTGACACCTCAACTTTAAGAAACCAAAACAATGTAGAAATGTTTTTATTGACTTTTTATTCTTATCTTGGCATGTTAAAACCTTGCTAGATGATTATGATTTCCTCACACGGTGAATGTCAGGCTTTGATCAAGTTGTTTGATAGCTATGGACCCAATCAGTGCCGTTTATGATTGCAGGCTGGCTGTCAGAAAAGCAGTCAGAATGAAATCTTTAAATGTAGTTTTCTCCCTTTTCACTTTTGGGGTGGTAACCAGATTTTAAAACGTTGGGCCTTTACTTCTTGTTGAGATACAAGCTAAAGAGAAGCCTCAGGAAAGCCTGTATATAGTTTTCTCAGGCCACTACACATATATACACACAATTACTTTAATTTACACAATATATGCACAATTTCCAATTGTGCATATAACAAAAATTACAATTTCAAAAAATACAATTTCTATACCAGCTATTTCCAGTCACTGAATCCTCTAGCTATTATTTCGGTGTGGTCTCTAGAACATGAGCATGAATCGCCTTTGATTTTGCATGCATTTTCCAAAGTCAACATCTGCTGGGCTCGTTTTAGTGATAATGTTTAATCCTCAAGTTGATCATCCGGCCTTGGGAATCTGTTTTTAAAATGGCTACTCTTGAATGCTAGTCAGGATCTCTAGGTCACACTGAACAGCTGCGCTCACGCCCGAAAGCCCAGCGGCCATTCATCATAACTGTCATATGAGCCATCATTAGCAAGTTCTCATTTATCAGCACCACCATGTCCTCTTTTTTTCAACTGCTGTTTTATCATCGAGTTTTTTTATTTCCCCTCTTTCGACTTGTCAGTGGTGGATTTAATCTGTAAGATACTGTATGTAGTTGTTCAGAAGACACTTATCATGTACTATCATTTCTTGTGCCAAAGAAACTTTGTAACCTGCTTCTAAGCCATTTAGGTCGAGGGAGTGTCTTGGGCTGTTGTTTTAAACATAGCAATTAGCATTGGAAATAACATCATTAGACTAATTGTGTATGTGTTTTATGCTTATGCTGTGTGCTAATGCTGTTCCATCTGCTTCCTCAGTAAATAGGCTAAACTGTATTTTGTGCTAAGCACAATCAGCTTCGACAGAGTAACTAGTACTGTGCATAACTCCCCTGTGAGAGAAAAAGATTTTTTTAAAAAAAAGAGATATACTTATATTTATTAAGGCCTTTCAGACACTGGATTAAAGATATTTTAATGGGCCAGAGACAGAGTCCTCATCAGGATGCATTGTGTATTGTATTTTACGTCACTGGAGTGTGTGATGGAGATGTATGGGTGCTGCAAAGGGACAAATCAGTCTAATCTACAAACTCATACTTAACGATCATTCATAGTCAATTACAGACTGACTTTTTGGATGACCAGCTTTTTTTTTTTACTTTATATTTTTCTCCATTCTATTGTTAGTAAATGACTCAGAAGAAGACAAAAAAACAAAAACACTTCAAATGGATACAAGTGCTTTTGGACTTTTGCTCTTCTGAGAATACTGCTTGCTTTTGTTTAATTCATTCTTTTTAATACTAGACTTTTATGATATTCCATTTTGTGGCACCTGAATAAGATTTTATGTTGTCCATCCTTCCTATTGTTTGATTTCCACTGGGCTTTGTGACGTTGCCTTTTTTGTGATTGCGAAATGACATACTGGGCTGGGCCTAATCATTATATGACTTGGTGTTTCAGAGAGTCTATGTTTTTATGTATCTACAAATGTGCTCAAGTGTGTTTTGCCTCTTGTAATGTTTTAACCTGTGGAACGTTTAAAAAAAAAAAAAAGAAAAGAAAAAAAAAAAAAAAAAAAAAGGAGAGTAAATGAGACCAAATAAAATTTAACACAACTTTAAAAATGCTTTGCTGGACAGTATTAACTGAGGTGTATAATTAATCCACGTTGTTTCATTTTTTATATTAAGTTCATTTATATTAATGGTGGAGAAGCCTGTATGCTTCAATGGGATTATAACAGTTTTGTGTGGGTATTGTGTTAGCGGTGGAAAGTTTGGGCCGTGTCAGGATTTCCTCACCCTAACACTCCCTTATTTCCCTTTTAAATGGAGGGTTTTATAGATTTTGGCTCTTTTGCCTCGGGTGTGTGTTCGTGTACGTGTGTGGCCTAATGAGACCCTACACTTAAAAGTGTGAATTATTGGCAGTGCAGTTTTTCTGCTGCTCAGGATTTAAAAATTTTGGCACTCTCCATTAACGATAACAGCACTTCCTAATGACTTTCTGTATTATTTAACAAGGTTTAAGTTCCTTTACATTGTTAGGTTTGCTCATGTGGATTGTCTCCTTCAAATCAGACCTCAGGTTTTTTTTTAATAGGTTTACAGTCCAGAGATTAGGATAGCAAAACATTTTTTCATGATTTTCCATCCTGTAGCCAGTTCCGTTCATTTGGATTTAAGATTTGGTGAAAGATCCTTTGACCAAGTCTTAACCCCCTGTTCATGGTTCTGTATCTGGGGTCTAATCTGGAGCCAGATGCTTCCAACTCAAAACAGCCAGTTCTCTGCAAAATTGGTTTGGCCCTAGCACCAAAAGCCTGCTGACCTGGAACAAATTCAGTACCATTTACATGCCAAGACAACAACTCGATCAACTCTAGTTATATACCAGACCAACACTAGAAGATGATGTATTGGGGATTTATTGCTGGGTTTAAAAAAAAATCTAGATTAATATTGCAACAAATGAATCAATGGCACACTATGATAGAAAAACTTTGTGTATAATTGGTGTCTATGATGATGCCTCTGGTCTTCTAGTTAAAGGATTCAGTGGTAATCCTTTAATGGTAAAGTAGGTTGTCAAAGTCAGTAATTCAGTACAGTATATCTTACAATCTTTTTAATATGTTCCTGATGTTAGATATTAATTTTTTAGTGTTTTGGCTCCTAGTTCATCACTGTGTTCATCCTTGGAATGCATCTCTCATGCATATTCATTAACTACAATGAAAAAAATATTTAATCAGATTAAGGTTGTTAAATCTGCACCAGTCGGTCCTTAGAGTTTAATGGATTAAACCAGTGAAAATGTGGGCTGATTCTCAACATATTTGCTGTTTCCCTGCAGCAGTAGGAAAAGATGGATTTACAGATATACAGCTGTCTATATATACCTAGATAGATTCATTTTTGATTGTTGTATTGTTACAGGATACACCCACATTTTATTTTTAATATTCTCAAGCAAACACGACTAAAAATTACTGAAAGGGGAAAGGACATGGGACGTGAAAGGCATACATTTGCTCGGGGTAGCAGTTTGCACCAACTCTATCAAGGAGATAGAAGATGAAGGCAGAGATAGGGGGTTTGTGGTAAAATTGTTTCTCTCTGATTAATAGTATTTTCTTGTCAGCAGACCTCGAATGCTCTTTTCAAATTTCAAGTTAGTTGACTTTTGGTGTTAGTTGTCTGGTTATCACAGCAAGCCTCTTGTTCTTGCCATTGCTTTTTGGAAGACACTTCTGTGTAAATCATTATATCCAACTATTTAAGCTGTTGAATACCAGCATCACTTTCCCTTTGAATTATCATCACTGTTACCACTAGGGGTCACCATGTCCTCGATTTCCAGCCTGGGCCTTTTTTTTTTTTTTTTTTGCTGGATTCTGCAGCAGCTTTACATTTTGCATTAGTCCAAATCCACTCCTGAAGGGTTGCATGAACATTTTAGTGATTCTCTGCTTCAAACCAGCAAACGATCAAGTCCTTCATGGACGTTGTACAGCCTTGACTTAATAGACATTTCTTGCTAAGCTCTAATAGTAATTTCATCACCGGAAAGGTTGTTGAATCTCAACTCAATGTTCTTAAAAAAGCTCTTGCTCAGGCTGCCTAATCAAACCTAGTCAAACTGAACATGAATGATGTAACTGAGAAAGAGGCGAGAACTGGTTTTGAGGTGGTATCACCGCTCGTCAATCAGACTACACTCGGAATATAAAATAAGAGTCGGCAGCCTCCACCTCCTGGTTTCCATGGACACCATGACAGGACTGAGAAATATTTATTGCATTATTACTGCCTAAACATCAGGATGTAAACTCTTCCATAAAAATTCTGATTAAATCTCATAATGGAGGACAAACAGGAATGTACTATAAGTTGATTGTGTCTTGTTTTACAGTCTGAAGTAATTTCAAGAACACAGTTGGGGGCAAAGGTTTGCACTCCTTTTGGCTTCTGGGTGATTGAAATAAAAAAAAAAAAAAAACTATTTTACCGTATACAGTCTACAAACTTTTTTGCTATTAAAACAGTTTTACAGCAAAAAACAACTGACTCAGCAGTTATATTTATTAGCAAGCTTAAGCATTTGTCTGCTCCATAACATGCTTTAGTTAATTTATTCAAATGTGCCTTTTGAAGCCGTCTAAAACTATTAAGCAGTTTGCTGTGAGCAATCAAGTTATGAATTTATAGGGAGGAGAATTGCTATATAAATGCCTTAACCCAAAAATACTGACATTTCATGTAAATCATATTAATGTATTAAGCTGGAGAAGGGTATAAATCATATTAATGTGTTTAAGGATAACATTAAAAATAGTGAAAACATGTTTGTATATACACTATATGGCCAAAGGTCTGTCGACGCCTGATGGCCGTCTCACTCATATGTGCTTGTTGAACATCCCATTCCAGATTTAGTTCCCCTTTGCTGTTATAATAACCTCCACTCTTTTGGGAAGGCTTTCCACTAGATATTGGAGTGCGGATGTAGGGATTTGTGCTCATTCAGCCACAAGAGCATTAGTGAGGTCAAGCACTGATGTTGGGTGAGGAGACTTGGTGCACTATTGGCGTTCCAATTTATCCCAAAGGTGTTCATTGGGGTTGAGGTCAGGGCTCTGTGCAGGCCACTCAAGTTCTTCCACTCCAACCTTAACACACCATGTCTTCATGGAGCTCGCTTTGTGCACAGGGGCATTGTCATGCTGGAACAGGTTTGGGCCGCTTAGTTCCAGTGAAGGGAAATTGTAATGCTGCAGTGTACAAAGACATTCTATCCAATTTTGTGGAAACAGTTTGGGGAAGAACCACATGGGTGTGATGGTCAGGTGTCCAAATACTTTTGCCCATATAGTGTATATTGGGTTGTTTATCAAACCAACACTTATATCCAAGATAATCTTTTACAAACTTTAATAATAAAGTAAAAGACTTTAGATTGACAATAACAAAACAAAGAAACAAAAAAAGTGATACATTTTCATATTTTGTAATGCAGATTGTGGGATAAATTCTTCTACATAAAATATAACTGACAACATATCGAGAATAACAATAATTAAGCAAAACATTTTGTATATATATAAAATGTAGATTGTGCAAAAAAAATACAAAATGTAATTATATCTATGCTATTTCTGCTTTTTTATTCAAAGCTAAACGGATAAAAAAAATAATAATGGGGGTGTAAGCCTAACTAACTTTTAATTTTTTTTTTTTTTTTTTTTTAAATTGTCAAGGTAGAAGGGGAAATGAGGTCATGGGTCACTACTGACCTGAGGTGTGCTTTTAAAGGTTAATTGTTTCATGATTAATACCTTAATATACAAATTGTTGCTCTATAAATCCTCAATTTCAAAAGGATGGTTACATGAAGTTTTGCACGAGGATCTGAGTGGCAAATAAAATAATGACTCAATTAGTGAAAGCTGTGAACAAACGGCAAGTGACAAATTAAGACTTAATGACTTCAGCGAGAGGATGGTTGCAACCGAATGCCCAACAAAGTCTGCTTGCTTCTTTCAGTCCCATGAGGTTAGATGCATAATCATTAATAAGGAGATGGAGAATGTGAGAGAGCAGGAGAGAACTCAAATTTCTGCCCTCATTTGCACCTTCAGAGATCTCACAAGTTTATCGTTTGAAGTGTTTCATTTTTCGGTGTGAACTTTTTTAATCAAAATGTTGTAAAAGTGTAAAATTTCTTCACTTGTTTTGACACAATGTAAGAAAGGGGGAAAAATCCCATTAAATAAACAGTTATCTATGAATTAAGATGAATTTTGAAATCTCTGTAATATTTGAGGCTAATAGTATAACACAAAAAAAAAAGTGACCTTGTACCAAAAGATTGTTGGTTTTCTGGATCTGATCTCCACATTGCTATCTAGCGACAGATCATTTAACATAGCTGTGATGCCAAAGGTAATGCATTTGAGCTTGCGAGGCTGGTTTGCAAACATGAATTCCCTCAGATGAAATGGAAAACCCAAGACGAAAGGCAATTCCAGATGCATTTCAGTTCCAGAGGGATGTGGCATTTCAACTTGCGCAGTATTTCACACAACTGTGTGTAAATCTCGCGCTGTGACCTTTCAGGCTGTATTCAAAAGTAAGATAGACAAGTGTGCTACATTACA
Source organism: Pangasianodon hypophthalmus (assembly GCF_027358585.1). NCBI lineage: Eukaryota > Metazoa > Chordata > Actinopteri > Siluriformes > Pangasiidae > Pangasianodon > Pangasianodon hypophthalmus. The sequence continues at coordinate 4,674,289 of NC_069737.1, read as the reverse complement.
GCTATTGTGGATATAACATTTAATTTAATTTGTATATTTTTCTACAGATGGATTTAACCAAGGTTTTTTCTTTTTTTTTTGATCTATTTAACAAGCCAAATGCTGTATAAATAAAATTGAATTGAACAGAACATGGAGACTATTGTTTGAGTTGGTGTGTAGCAGTGCACTGTGGATGCAGAGTGACTAATCTATATAATCAATACAATTTCATAAATTTAGAATTGTCTGAATTGATGAAACTCCCATTCCCATTCTCTTGTGTATTTCGATGCAAAATGGCAAGCTATTTATTCTGCCAAACCCCAGTAGAGTTGGATGACATGATCAATGCCCAAATTGTTTGGGATGTCAACATTTGTGACCAGTACTTTCCTTGCATTAATGCCGTCAGCAGTGCACAAAGCATGCCTCACAGGTTACGGAAATACTGCTGGCTCTTCCTCTGACGTGTAAAGCAGGAGCACCGCACAGCAGCAGTACTAAACAGGCAGTAGACTGGTGTTAAGTGCCTTGGCAAAATTAAAGCTACCTCCACCCAGTATGATGCACAAGTGCCTAATCCATTTCGCAGTGCTGTGCTAATTCAATAATGAGCTTTTATGCACATTTAAGAGCACAGTGAAGCGGCAATTTGATAAAAGGGCAGGCACAAAGGCTCCAGTAACCGATAGAGACTTTACGCTTGAGATCAGTGCCTCTTAGTAGTACTACAGTGTTTCTCGCCCTTAATAGCCTAAAGAACAATATCATCATAAGTGATTCCTGTCCTCAACATGAAGCAGCATTAACAGTTTCTCTCGTTCTCAAGAAGTATGGTGTTGTGCCATATAGATGTGTTACGAACCCACATGAAAGCTTTGATACACAGCCTCTTCTAGTTCTGAAGGAAACTGCCATGAAATGGGCTGAGCCAAGGGGTGCCAGGTGCCACCCTAGTATGAAGCATGGCCACCCTGCTGGCCACCCCAGTTGTGTCAAGTGAGACAATCAGTCTTGTCACTCAGTGATGCAACACGATCGGAGTAAGTTTGTATTGCTGCACTATGTAATGAATTAAAAAAAGAAAAGTTACCAATAACTTAACAGAATCTGATGATGCAGCTGTTGCAGAAGGAACACCCACTGCAATGATGTGTGTGTGTGTTCTGTGTGGCAAGTGACAGAGGGAGGGAAGGATGCCAGTTTGAAGAGATACTGGTGAAAATACTGCTGAATTTTTGTCCAGATAGGTTGGTAAAAACTGGTCAGGAAAAACACTGTCTAATAACTTTAGCTATTGTAGCTGCTTCCGCTGGCAAAATGAATTGCCATTTTTTACTACCTAACTTTCAATTATTCAATCTGGTATTAGCATGTAGCACTAGCTAGCTGGCTAACCTTACCCAACTAACAGTAAAATTACTGAAATAGTTGGTGCTTCAAACTTAATACTGCCCTTGCTGAAAAGAAATTGATTTATGGGGTTTCAGTCATATTAGCTTAGATAACATGTTCGATTGCTTTGGGGAATTAAATTGATTATAGATATTTAATATATGATATTTTTGATGTTATCATACATCAGGTTTACCTGTCAAGTAACTAAATGCAATGCATCAAGAAAATCACATTCTATAAGTTATTTGTAGTCAAATGCAATAAATGTCCTTTTAATAGGTGTATGCGAGTTGGGCTGCCGAGCATGAAAAGGAAGTCAAATAGCCATATACTTTCTTTACTAAGAATATAAATAAATCAAAAGGTATTACAAATATTCCAGAAAATGAGAAATAAGAAGCAAAGAGAGCATCTGCAATAAAGGACCAAGAAACAGAGAGAGGATCTGCAGGGAAGGAGGGTAATGAAACGGGGAGAGTTTGGAGAAACAGAGCATGAAGTATCAGGCAGAGTGTCTGTAGAAAAGCACCAAAAAGCAAGGAAATAAGTCTGCAGAAAGTGAGCATGAAACAAGCAGAGATTTCACAGAAACAAAGGAAGAGAGCCCTAGAGACAGCGAAGTCATGAACCAGTACAATGCCAACCCACTTACGCAGTCAGTTGTGGTCAACCAAGTATGTTATGCAGGTTACATAACTTTTAGTTGGTCAAGTTAATATGAAGTCTCATAATATGTAAATATTTTAGTTGTAGAATTAGGGTGATAGATATTCAGTTTAAATATTTTTGAGAAGCCCAGATTTAAAGCAGACTATATTGTTGGAAAAGCAATGCAGCCTATTTTCATTTAAATATAGGCTGCATTCTGTTGGTAATCACAGTGCATGACATTTTCGTTTTGTTTTACTGATATTTCTAAATCCAGAGGTGAAGCTCCTGTGCTAACACTTCAGAAAGACAGAAGAATCTTCATAAATGAATGGTACTCAATTCACCCATAGCTAGAGTATTCAAAAAGTGAAGTGTAGTCATTTTAGACAGCCCAACAACACAATCTGTTTACATCAAAGTCAGGATTCAGAAACTAAAAAAAAAAAAAAAAAAGCTACTTTCAAGATGGAGGATTTGCCATATACAATTGGTCGGAACGGTACAAGACAGCAATGCTGACATGGAAAGAGTTTGAAATGGCTGAAAAGCACAACTCACTAACAGACAACTAAAATACACAGTACAATAAATAGGTAAGAGAGAACAGGGATTACACTGAAACTTCCTGAGATTTTGTGTTGTACTGCAACATAAAACTTTACCCCAAAGAGGACACAGTGTAACAAAGATGTCAGAAAAAGAACTTTTTAGGATTATTAGACTTAATTGCCAAAAATGATCCAAATGTTATGGGGGAAAAAAAGGAATGCCAAATACGCAGGTCTAATACACATTCAAATTGAAATAGTTTTCATGCTTAGCAGAGATGGTGCACTCCTCAATCATAAAAGCAAGTTTTATGAACTTTTAAACTTTTAGCATTTTGGCTTCAGAGATTGAGTGACACCCGTTGGGCCTGCAGATACTTGGCTTGTAGTAAGTTAATGGACAGATTACCAGCAGTTCAGTGTGTGCTAGAGTAAATAGATCAGGAACCCTGTGGGGAGAGGACAGTAGATAAGCGGGGTCTGCTCCAGTTTATTCGGCTCTGTGCTACTTTCAGAAAATGTCTGGGTGATTCACAATTCTTATTTGATGTGCTCCAGTCTCCATCTCTTGATCTTTCACAAGCTGTAGAATCTAGGCGAAGCCTTCAGACTTTCTAAAACATGAGTAAGCGTGTCTTTGATGAACTCTGGAAATCAGGTTTAGAAATTACAAAACGGATGGGCAGGCATCTAAGGATAACCAAGACCAAGTTTCTGAACAGGCATTTTTTTTTTTTTTTAAAACCCTGTCCTTGATATATTGCCAAATGAGCTTAAGAATCGATTCTCAATACAGAACTGTGACGTGAGGGGTATCCAAGCTTTGAATCCTAAAAGTGGAGCATTTTGCAAAAACAAGACTCTTAGCCTTTGCAAGGATGTATGGATCTGATCTTGAAGACCTTGTACATGAGCCAATCCAAGTTAAGAGTTTTGGATGGGAAGGTTAAAAATGCCATGCAGAAACCCTCCAGCATATTAGAGCTTACTTACTATTCACTGAACTATGTATATAAGGATGTTTCCCAGGAATTATTCAGGTTATGCAAAATTGCAATTCCTGTCAGTATAGCCTCATGTGCGTGGAGCTTCTCCTGTCTCAAGCTCATCTTAGATCTACAATGGCAGATGACAAGCTAAGGGATCTGGGGATTTTGAGCACTGAGTGTAGTGGTGCAAATCCCTAAATCTGGATGAATTTGTAAATATTTGTGAGAAATCATAGGAACAGGAGAATACAACAGTTACCAACTTTAAAGTGTTCTAATATCACGCTGCCTTTTGTTCTTGGAAGGAGGCATGATTTTGTGTCTGCTTCCATTATGCTGTTTCACAGCACTCTAAACAGAATCGACTACTTTATCGATTCCTAATAAATTGAAATTGCTCCTATTTTTAATGCAAAGAAAATTAATGTTGAACGCTGTCATTATTTCTCATATGTAAATTAAGTACTTTTAAAGGACATGTCGGACATGAGGTATTTTTCATTTTTACTAAACATTGCCACCCCAAAAAAATCACTGGGTTCAACCTGGCCACCCCTTTGGAAATGCCCTATCCACGCCCCGGTGCCCTGATGGTCCAAAACGTAATGAAGTAGAACAGAAATATTTTGTATGATTCTACAACTGAGTCACACTGTCTTTGAGGTATAAAATCTAACTTATAACCCAGACAGGTTTACTAGCCAATGGAGCTGTGTGAAGACAGAACGAGTCATTTTAGGTCTCTTTATGATCGACCCGGACTAGAGCGCACTTCCTTCAGAGAAAAATTTTATCAATGTTACATGTGCTCAAGTATAAGCAGAAAAATCCACTCATACTTACTCATAGTAGGTCCTTTGTACACACAGAAAGGTTACATTGCCAATACATTTTTAGACAACACAATGCTTTTTTTTTTTTTTTTTTTTAAAAACAGTTCTTAATCAGGTAAATGAATTAACTCTAATTACTGGGTAACGTTTGTGTGTCATTGTAAGCACAGCACATTGATCTGAATAACAGGATCCAATAAAACCCCAATACGAATAGTCATGCTAATGACATGTTATTTAGCAACCTGTGGTCATATATTCCAGGTAAAGTAAATCTAATTTAAAATCTAATTTCTTCTGTCGAATTATTTGGGATCATTACACTTAAATCATTTACAATTTCAATTCTGCTAAATTAAGGACAAACTGAAGAGGAAAGAAAAGATGAGTAATACTGACAATGGCTTTGTACTTAACATTATTTTTAGCAGTAGTACTACAATGAAATGTAATGTTTGTACTTACTCTAAAAAACTATCCCTTTAAAAACATTGTTACTTCAGATTTTATTACTCCAATTATTTGAGGTGTTTTATCTTAATACCTCCACCATAAACTTTAGTGAAATTTATCAAACCTCTCGGTATGAACCATATTTTTACACAGTCAATACCTTAAAATGTGTAACACCTAATTTCAGAGTCCCAAGATACAAATAAATTAGTCCTTAAAGTCCATGATTTTAAATTTTAGTTAGGGGTCCAATTTTTTTTTTTTTTTTTTTTTTTTTAATTTTAGGGATCAAACTACCTAACCTCCATATCCCCAACATTGTTTTTTCACTCAATTTTTTTCCCTGTTTATTTAAATAGATAAATAAATTCGTTATTTAACAATATTTGCATTTCTTAAATCCGATTGGCTGAGGACTCTAATACTCAGATTTAATGGTACACCTGTAAAAGTACAAGTATACACGAATTTTTATTATTGAAGATTATTTCATCGTTGGTATGAAAACAGAACCAACCAGCTCTGTGTCTACACATTATGGCTGAGATATAGGCAAAAAAAGAGAAAACAAAAGCAATACAAGTTTAATCTGTTTTCCCAGCAACCTTCTGAAAAACTTTGTATTTTAATATAGCTGGCTGTAAAGATACCTCATTCTCCATAAGGGATCCAATAACACTGTCCATTATTCTCAAAGTGCCTGTGCATTTCAAATGTTTATCCTTTGTGATTCACAGTCTGCTGCGGTGCTATTGAATACACTTGAGTTACAGTTACATGGTCTAATAAATGGTGGTCCAAAGCTCTACTCGTATTCTCTTGCTGTGGATAATGATAGATGGCTATATTCTACTTGCTAGGCTCAGCTTATCCAAATGAGATCAGCAGAGTGCATTCATCCACCTTACCACCAAGTAATGAAATGACTCCACATGTCCACAGTGATGTTATGGTGAGGTAATTTTCTCTCCTCTCTCTCTCCCCCCTCCCTCTCAAATCACCCTTCACTTTACGTCCATTCAGCTGAATGATGGTGAAACATGCTGCTCTGTATTGGGGCTATATAACCTCACTGTAGACCGATGTACCCGCTGTACATCGGATACCCACCGCGCTCGAACTAAACTGCAGGAAAAAATAAAATTGGGTTTCTGCACATTACTGGAATTACAAGTTGTCCCATGAATATATATATTAAAAAAAAAAAAAAAAAAAAAAAGTAGGGTTTTCCATAGAAAAGCATTGCAAAGTACAATATCCTGTACTGTAATGTAGTGTATATAGGATTTTAAGTATAGTTTGTTTTAAAAATGAATTTTCTCTCTTCTGGTTCAAGATAGCATACTGCACACTATGAATACAAATAAACATACAGAATAAGGGAATAACTTTTGTTGAACGCTGAAGTTGAGTTTAATCCCAAGGCCAAGTACCACACTAATAGGTTTATTATTTCTTTTACTTATATCAGAATGAAAATCTATGATTATACGTTAGTCATTTAAAACATATTTTAAAAAAAATAGTATATAATGCAATAAAATCACTAAATATGAATTAAATAGATTCTTTGGGTGATACAGGTGATACACTTTATGGCCAAAAGTTTGTCGCCACATGACCATCACAATCATATGTAGTTTTTCCCCCAAACTGTTGCCATAAATTTTGAAGCACACAATTGTATAGAATGTCTTTGTATGCTGTAGCTTTACAATTTCCCTTCAGTGGAACCAAGAGGCCCAAACCTGTTCCAGCATGAAAAGACCCTTATGCATAAAGTGAGCTCCATGAAGACATGGTTTGCCAAGGTAGGAGTGGAAGAATTCGAGTGGCCTGCACAGAGTCCTGACCTCAGCCCCACTGAACACCTTTAGGATGAACTAGAACACCGACTGCACCCCAGGTCACCTCATCCAACATCAGTGACAGACCTCACTAATGCACTTGTGGCTGAATGAACACAAATCCCCACAGCCACACTAAAATTTAGTGGAAAGTCTTCCCAGAAGAACAGAGTTCATTTTAACAGCAAAAGGGGACTAAATCTGGAATGGGATGTTCAACGAGCAACGTCAGGTGTACAACAAAATATTGGTCACACTCAGTGGTCAAACCTATCACATAACGGTGAATCAAAAAATTGTTTTCAGGGAACTATTTTATAGTAGTAACATCCACCATATTGTGGTGATGGAATGGCCAACATTTCGTTCCTCAAACCAGTGAACTGTTGTCTGCGTTACTGTTAGGGAAGTTCACTGAGACACTTGTGGGGGAAGACGGTAGATGTGCACCAGATAGCCTGCTCTTCAGTGGGGCCACTCATCCCCACAGCATCAAGGCCCTCAGGAGAGAATGAATGAATAAAATAAATAAATGCAGGGTTGCAGTGCTAATTAGGGAAAACCTCCTCATGGAAAACTAATGAATGAGTAGTCTACAAAAAACCATGCTCATAATCTAGAAGAAAGCTGGGGAGCATATCCACAGCTTTGGTGGTCATCTCTTTTCATGTCCATGTCAGAGATGTAATGAGAACGTCATGATGACGATTGTATGATGGTGGTATTCAATGCAAATAGTGTCATACATGAATGAGTGACTGTTGGAAGATCTTGTCATTTGCACAAGGAGGTAATCAGATGAAATGGAATCATTTTTGCCTGTGGTGGCCTGACCTTAATCAAAGATACTTAATAAAACAGAAGGGCTGTGACTATAGCCAATAAGTTCTAGCTGATGATGAAAGGGCAGAGTAACCCCAAAAAACTACTGCTTCATTAAAAACAAGAACCATTGCTCTGGAAACTCATTTCTTTTTTGACCCTTCCTTGTTTTCTTTTTTAAAAGAAACAACAAAACAGTTCATTTTAGACCCAGACCTATTGATCAGCATTTCCCAAGCAAAGCATTACAACATGAACCTGTGGCAATCTCTGAATAAAATCTCATTTCATTATTTGGCAAAAGCTGACAAACAGTTCCCATTAACCCCTAGCACCTGATCATTTGCTCCCAATCTTCAGTTTCATAACTCATTTATAGCTCAGAAATAAGATGTGTATCATTAGATAAGGAAGGATTTGCATCTTTTCCAAACAAGTGATCCAGTCTTGATGATAGAGAGAATAATCTCTCTACCCCCGGGGTGGGGGTCAGGGGTAAGTGGGCTATGACTACATGAATTCATATAGTGATTGCAATGTTAGAAGTCTAGCAATAATAGTAGGAAGAAAAAAAAAGTCAGGGTTCTAAGGGTTAAAAGTATGAATGGATTTTTCATGCATATCATCATCATATCATACTTAACAGTTATTCAAACAGAATATTCAAAGAAATAGTTATGTTCTGTGTTATGCAGATTTCATATTGAAGTAAATTTCAAAAGTTCTCAAACTTCAACAAATCTTTTTTCTACATTTGAAGAGAGAAGAGCTCAGGCTTAATTCTGTAGTACACCTGCCAGATGACGGAAATACAACATTTAGTTTCAAGTTTTGGTTGTGCTAAAATGTGTTTAATGTAATATTTGGTCTAAATATTAACTTATTTAAAAATACACACTTCTACCTTATACCATTCAAACGTCTGCCGTATACTCTGTGTAAGTTTTGTCAAATCCTTACTTCTCAATTACTTCAGTAAGCTTACTGAAATTATTGTTGGGAAATGTAAACTAAACAGTTCTTGTCCCTTTGGGGACCCTTTAAAAGATATCCTTTTAGGAAGCAAAAAATCCTGAAAAATCTGAAGATATCTGTGTTTACATACTCTTTGTAAGGCTATAGGGAAGAAGTAAACTATAGTTTGAATATCCTTAGAATAAAATAGACAGATAAATTTAATTTGTACTACAGACAGCAAATGTGTTGGGATACATAGACGTTCCAGGAACACATATGCAAGATAAATATTGCGATACCACACCCATCCATGGCAGGAGTCCAAGAGGGCAAAATTGGCTGTGCTTTCTGAGTGGGATAGATGGCATACCCTCTCTCCCCTGTCAATCACAGCAACACTAGCCAATCATGGGCATCTGTGAGCCTTCACCCTCCCCAGTTAGTAGCAGTCATATGATAGGAGAGGCCTGGCTGGTGGGTAGGAACTGGCAAAGACAAATTAGGCCAAGACCACCCATTGCCTTTATAACTGACTCCAATGTCCATCATAGAATCATCTTTTGGATACTTTCATTTATAATATTTCCTTCTTGTATGATAGATGGATAAATCTAAGTGTCTGTAGACATGTCAAAACTATTCAAATTATTTTCAATTTTATTCAAGATACTGGAGTTCTATGTTTGCTTTATGTAAACTGTAAAATAGAAATATGGTTTTCATTCAAAAACCAAAGGGGCATGAAATTTTACACGTTACTATAGCCCTAAAAGACTTTGAACATTGATAGATAATGTGCTCTAAAGTAATTTCTGTTAAACATCCCCATCCCGTGTTTATGCCTCACTGTTCAGGCGGCGCATTTGTCTTCAGGTGCAGAGACACTACAGCAGCCGTTACGCACGCCGAGCTGAAACGTCTGACTGCTGTGCTGTAGAAGTGGGACATACGTATACACGGTTCACATTTAGCCAAACACCCTAGAGGTCTCATTATAACCCTGCTGAGCTGAACCCCCATACTGCATCACATCACTCAGCTTTGGGGACAGTGGTGGTTTAAATGGGTGTTGACTGATGAGTCCGTTTGGCTGTTCTTTTGTTGGTTAATTCATAGAAAAAGGAGGAACAGTAGCAGCTGTCATCATGTCTCTCTCTATCTGTAACCAGCCTTTCCAACCAGTGCTCACCAGAGAACTCTTTCGACCCAAGCACATGCTTGCAGAGGACAGGACCTTGTTTCCATGGCAACCGAGCTCGGAAAAAAAGGGGAGTGAGCGAGCACACTGATGTAAGTGTGTATGTTTGCATGTGCATGTGTGCTGGAATACATCTGGGATCGGGGTTCTGCATTGTTGTTCACACTTTGTTTTTATCTTTGAACTGCCTCCCTCTATTCAGCAAGATGTCACCTTTCCACCTCTGTCACTTCTCCATCATACACTTGTCCACTGAGACTATGCCTACTTATACACACTCTGACAAGGCTTTCTTTTAGTTTCTATACCACACTGCAGTATATGATTTCACTCCTGCCAGTCTGAGTTAGACAGTAAGGCTTCATATTTGACTTGTAAATAAGGGATGGATTTGTGTCATGCCCACTAGGATGCGTTCTTACATCCATCAAGCAAGACACATACTGCAGCGACTGGCACAAGAACACTGGCAGCTTCTGGACCACAGCAGGCTTTGATATAAATTAAAAATGATGATCTGAGATCAGTCTTGACACATAACTGCATGGAGTTGGAGGACAATAAAAAAGCAGGAGAATAAGTGAGATGAAAAGGTTTGTGAGCAAAAAACTGGTGGTCGGCTTGACCATAGTTCCAACTCTACAATTCATATTAGAGCTTTCAGTTTTGTACATATTTTTTTAATGTGGTAAAACTAATTACAAATGCATGTATAATGTCCCATAAACTATAGATAATGGCCTATAATACCTGAAAGACTATACACAGATGGTTCCATCTACAACTAGGCTTGTTCAATTTGTGTCTCAGGGGAGAAATCTTATATAGTTTTATACATAGAACCTTTAAGCAGAACCTCCTTAAGAGGCATATAACCTTTCGCTATACAAAGAACCCTTAAAGAAGCAACTTTAAGTATGTAGTCATTTGCATAACACTTTATAAAGCATAACTGAGTGAGTTGAGTTACATAACATTTTAATATCTGTTTATAAGAACATTGTACAATGCACTATATACCACAGTGCTGTTCTGTGAAGAAATGTTAAACGTTTTTGGAAGGAGTCTCCAGTGTCAGCACTTTCTAACTGTGTTAGAGGTAAAGCTGTAACTAAGTTTCAACATTACAAGCCATTTTCTTGTCTTATTGTATTCAGAAGAGAGGCTATAATGTAAGTCATAACAGGAACTAACTTGTTTTGCATTCATTCCACAACATGAAACATAACCATAAATGTATAAGTACGATGTGTCATTCTTTAATTGATAACAGTTGTGTATTAACTGTCAAATCCAACAATTTAGAAATTTGGGAAACAAGTCAATGTCAAGAAGTAAAAAAAAAAGTAAGCAAAATATACATAATTTATACAGTAACATTTTGTATCCAATTTGAGTAATATATTATAAAGCTACACCTCAGTCTTAGACTTAGCAGGTATACACATTGTATATAAATGTTACCTTAGACAATAAATGTGATCTTAAAATATGGCTACATGTTTTTATTAATATCTTATTTATTCATTTAATGGGGTCTATGTTCAAGAGAAAATGATTAAAAATTGTATACCACTTTTTTTTTGGAAAAGCAGTATGGAAATGTTTTATTCTGAAAATGTCTCAATTCAAAATTGTTGGATTGAAAGTTTTTCAAAAAATTTAATATTCTGATTTTTCTTAATAAACATGAAGTCAAAATGAGGACTTTTTTCCTCAGTCATTACTTATGATTCAATAACTATCTGAACCAAACATGCTCTTTAACATCATTATTTTTTTTTGTAGATGTGAGCTGCTAAACTGAGCCAAGTGACAGCATCTCTATGACCAATGTATGAACAAGTTTTATGAGTACACTTTCAGCATTACACACCCCTCAGCCAATTTTTTAATCAAGTTTTGGTTTATTTTACTGTGCAACCTGAAACCAAGCCAAGGCAAATAGCAAATGAACTAAAAGTATGGATTTCATTCTGATACAGACTTGGCAAAAGGGTCTAATAGGTTTGAAAGAGCCCTGAAATCCATTTTACACCAGAACCTCTGATTAAATTGAGGACAGTTGAGGGTATGTTAAAGGTGAAATGATAAAATGGAGGGATATTGTAGCTTGGGAAATTTGATCTCTGGCTTCCACTTGAACAGATGGATGGGATTTAGGGGATGGAAAGATTAGAAGGCCTGCCATAATACTGTCCAGCAAATTGCATTATATTTGCTCTCACTTCATCTGTAACCTAATCTCATCTGTAACCTAATCTCATCTGTAACCTAATCTGCTGAATTTTTTCTTCATTTGATGGGCTGCTGAGTTTTACCAGTTCTGTAAATTTTATCTTCAACTCTACAACAAATCAACAAACTTCCCCACTCACCTTAATATGCAGAGACATCTTACTAATGCAGCAGGATTAAAAACAGAGCTGCACTCCAACTTGCAAGCTTTTCATTTGAGAAGCAGTTAGGTATTCCCTTTCTCTCTCCAGAGAGAATCGATGAGATCATTAATAACCATGAGCTCACATGGCAGAGCTGGGATTTGGAAATTCAATTAAAACCTTGTGTAATTAAGTAGAGACAGAGAGAGAGACGGTGTTGACTCGCGTCAATGAACATTCCAATCTCCCCTGTGCAAGCAGTTTGTTGGACCACACAGATTTAACATCACATGGACTCCACTGATATCACACTAACTGGATGAGAGTGTAAGAAAAAAGCTCCAGTAGGTAGAGCAGGATTTTCAAATTCCAATTGTTGCATGTTTGCTCTCCTAAAACACACAACTGGGTCAGTTAATTACTAAATCAAATCAGGTGTGTTAGAGGAGCACTGTGTGCCTTCAACTTTCAGAAGCCTGGTGTAGAGCCAGTGGAAGTGTGTACATTTAAATGACTTCAAATGACTCCAAAAACTCCTGTAACTCTTATAAAATTAACTTTTTAAACATCAGTTTTCAGCTTGGAATCTAAAACATTTAACAGTTGTAAAAGGGTGTTATCCCATCTCAGGCAACAATATCACATTTTAACAAGGTTTCTGAAAATAGCTGCATTTTGCAGCCTTAAATGAACCAGTCTTAAGTTAATTCATTTTATTAATATACTGACTAATCAGTTTGGAGTCTTTAAAGACCTATTTTCCTCACAGTTTCTACTTGTGAGTTTTTTTTTTTTTTTTATACTTTATCTCCACTACTATGTTTCAATTTATCCATTTCTATTTTTGTGTGTTCATAGTTTGGCTTTTATTTGTATCAGTTGTATACTTGGATGAAGACACAATCCTGCTTTTTTCCCCCTACACTGTCCACCATTTTGAGCCATCCTCAAAATCTTTGCAAATTTCATGAAAAAGTAATCAATGATCTGCAGATTTTTGATGCACACACATTTTCTTTGGTATTTTTGGGCTTTAAATAACCTTTTGGTGTTCTTTATATTTTGTGAGTGATGTATGCTTTGCATCTTAAAATTCTTATTGACTTATTTTCTCAAACTCAAAAATCAGTCAGAATCTCTTAAATCTGACTTCTCAAAGCAAGTTATTGCAGTTATTAATTATGTTGAGATTGAGATTTATTAAATACCTCAAAATATTGAGTTATGTCAGAATGTTTTATATATAATATAAAATATATAAAAAATATGTTTTATATATAATGTTCCTATTATAACAATTTCTGGGTTGAAATGTTTGAATAGTCAGTAGGAGATGGACTCTTGGACATTGGACTGGACTCTTGATTCCATCTTAGTAACACAGTAAATGCACTTGGGTGTGGACCACAAACAATTATCCAAAATAAATAAATAAATAATTAAATAAATAAAACTCAAAATAACCAAACTGTAGCATAGTTTATGTAATGCCACAGGTACCTTCTCAGGCAAATCTGCAGCCACCTGCACGGGCTTTTATAACATGCCGCTCTCATGCAGGTAATCAGTGTAAACGTGCAGCACCTGGACGCGCCTCTTCATAAGCCCTCCGATGGCCACACCCCGCGTGCGGACGTAGCTCTGTGCCAGTCAGCAAAATGGCGGCATGCTGGTCTGTCTAGTTAATATAATGGTTCAAGGTTTAGAAAAGTGAATATTGAGGTTCAGGACTAGATATATTTAATGTTAAGGAAATATTTCTTTCTTTCAAGTTTGGCCAAACAACAAGGCCATTTTGTGTTATTTTCCCACCATGCTGCAGCACTTTTGTGTTGAGCTGTAGGCTCTGATTTTCCCAATCCTATACCCTTCACAGTACCACATACAATTACCCCCCGAGTTAGCTTAGCGGTTAGTGCTACCGCTCAGTGTACATAAACCTACCTGGTTTGCCCTGCTCAAGGCGCTTGGTTTTTAGGCGGCGCTGTTTGGTGGCCCATCTCTGCACTTAGTTCCACTCCACACCATATATTGTCCTCTCGGACAAGCGGGTTCTGCGTGATGCCATTGTATATCCTAGCACCGAGACCCGTAACAGTTTGATTGTGGTGAAAATGTGACCTGACTCTGAATTGACTAAGCTACAGGAAGTGAACCAAACATGCTGTTTATATGCAAGCAGCATTTTTGTAGATGTAAATTTCTAAACTGATCTGTGAGGCAGTGTACTACATAAGTGTTCAGTCCTACACATCACATCATTTAGTCAAGAATCTGAATCATTGTTAAACTGAAAGTTTTAAGAATATATTTACACAAATTGTCAAGTAGGACCACTGTTTTTTAATAATGACATGATGCCAAAGAGTAAGAAGTATATAACCAATTTTATTCCCTTCTGTTAATATACACATATTTAGAGTCATCTCACTGGAACACTTTACAAGAACATTTAGAAAGAACAGGGGGCACTCAGGGTTGAGGGGTTGGGTGGGTTATCTGGTGATGGTGTAAAATTTAAAAAATGAGAGAAAAAACATGAGCGGTGACGCGCGCACACACACACACTCGTATACACGCACACTCACACGATGCTTTGAAGAAGAAAAAGTTTGGTGGAACCATGAAGGTCTGCCATGTTGGATGATGGATTAAAAAATATTCTAAATGAAAAACATTGTAATGCAGAGGAATTTAGCAATGTAATGTTTGTGTTGTAAACCAGATTTAACTTTGTTCAACAAATAAAATTTACTTCCCAAGATCACTGATCATTATAATTTTTTTTTTCTCCAAACAGCGGTTGTAAGTAGGGAAAACTTTTTTTTTTTTTTTTTTTTTTAATCGTAGCAGTGGGATGAATTTCAAATATTTAGACATTTCACAAACTTTTTTTTCCTTTTTTTTTTTTTGAAGATTTTCTCTTTTCATAGTTCTTGTAGTAGAGCTGAGAATATTGGAATACTAAAGTTCAAGTTGTACATCCTCATAGAATGAGACTTCCACTTTCCTCCAAGTGTTTTTTTTTTTTTTTTTATAGTTCACACTGATACAGTCTTTCCATCTTTGCTTGCTACTTGCTGCAGCAGCAGAATTGAGAACATGGTCACCTGCTATGAACTTTCGCATTCCCTGATGCCAAAACACCAGGGACTTGCGGCACATTTTCCTATAAAAGTCTTTTCCCATTTTGTTTATGACAAAATGTAAAAGAAAGATGAAAAAAAGCACTCTGGTCCATAGATTCAGCGTGTCCTTTATGGCCGTAGTTTTTCTTTTTTTTTTGTTTTTTTTTTTCTTTTCATGGACATGTTGCATTGTGGCTTGTTCCAGAAATGCACAAGGTAAAGAAGGAAACTGACTCACACTGACGACCTGTTATCACCTCAAAGCAGGGGACGGATATTATCTAACAACTCCCTTTCCATGAGGTTGTCCTTGAGTTACTCAGTCGTCTATACACGTGTATATATATATTTCTAGGGAACAAAGTCATTTTGCTGCTGTGAGATGTTCTTTTTTTTCTGGTTTTTCATATATGATTTCATAACCTTTGATAGGGCTCAACATCAAACCCCAAAAACAAGTGGCGGATATCTGCTGGAATGAAGGACAACCAAGAGTTTGGCCTCAGAGCGTTTCGGTGGCTAAGCGGCAACCGCGGATGTCGAGTTCTCAAATTTCCATGGTTAATCTTGTTGCGACTTTTTTGATTATACTTTTTTAAACTCCACAGAAACTCAACAGGTTATTGTCTCTTTTTCATTAAGGAATACTACATGCTTGAAACACAGCAGAAGTTATGTTGCATCAGCTCCTGAGCACCGAAGACAAGGAGAGGAATTTAAGAGTACAAGCCAAACAGGGAGAGAGAGAGAGAGATTGAATGAGAAGAGAGAGAGATTGAATGAGAAGAGAGAAATAAGACATGAATACTTGGAACAGAAAGGGAGGCAGATTTGACACTGAGATGGTTTGGCAGTAATTTGGACTGGCACGACTATTTGATCTTCATTGTCTCTCAAATATCACCAACATTCATGTTTACTTTTTTCCCTTCTATTTGTCCAACACTCGGTTGGTTTTTGAGCAGTGCTCATAATACTTCACGTATAGCTAGCCTTTCTGAACGTCTTCATAAAGAAGGAATCTTCCAGTATAGGCTTGGCACATACTGGTGTTGCAACAATAGGTTAGGTGATCCTGAAGATCCTGAATACCCACGAATAACAGTATTTACAACAAGCAAGCAAGAGTGTAGAATGGTTACAACGGAACAAATCCACTGTGCATTTACCCAACAGTACAAAAGTTATGAGGAATATTTATCAAAAAGTCGAAGGAAAGAAAGCAATCTCAACCTCATGTGTTTTGTCTCTCTATCTCTGTTATTTCATAGAGCTTGTTTGGGAATGGAAACAACAGTTGGGAAGGGTGAACAAGAAATATGATTGCCAACAAAACCTAGAACTTTCACCGTCCCTGTTCCCTCAGTATTCCACCTCCCTCTCTCTATCTTTCGCTCTCTCTCTCTCTCTCTCTCTCTCTCTCTCTCTGTGTTCTGTCTCTGTCCCTGTCAGGCCTGAGCTCAGACGTAATATTCCTTGTCTTTGTTCTTCTTGCTCTTGGTGCCTGTTTTGGTTGTACCGGACTGCTTCTCCTTCACCAGTGTCCCATTGCTCTGTGTGGCTGAATTACTGATGTAGTTGCGGCTCTGGTCCACTTGATAAGATCCTTCATCTCGGTTCCGATATTTGTACATGGCGTACAGGAGGATGAGGATGCACAAGGCAGCTGCCGCGACGATCCCCACCACCATCCCTGTGGTGCTGCTGGACTCCCGGATCACCTCCACTGCTCCTGGGGGGCCTCGGTCAGGAGATGAAGGCTCTGCGGTAGGAAAATTGGGAGAGTTGGTTACACCAGGAATGTGCCTGTGCCGCCCGCCATGTTCGGGATCCCCAGAAGGCTGGACGGGTGGCAGGAGCACTTGATCTCGGGTGTTCATTTTGCCCGCTGGAATATTAGGGCCACTGTTGATATTGGGTTTGAGTCGCGGCGAGGTCGTAGGGGTGGATGGAAGCAGGGGCCGCTGGGAGTTGGGAGGATGCCGAGAAAAGTGGCGATCGCCACGTGGGTTTTCGGCTACCGCCGGAGGAGGCGGAAGCACGGTTCGATCTGTGACGAGGGGGGAGTTTTTGTAATAGTCCTCGTCATCTGACTCGGTCATCTCGCCCGAACCATAAGCCGAGACCTCCATGGCCTCCTCACAGTCCTCTTGGTCCATTGGACATGGCACGTGGCCATTGGAAGGGGACATGGACTCTTTTGTGGTCTCAAGCAGTGTGAGGAAGGGATGGTAGGTAGGGGGTGGAGGGATAACTGGGTACCTTGTTGCGACTGAAGGGGGATCTAGGGAATCCACGGTTATTATGGGCAACACTAATTCACCTCCTAGGATAAGAAACAGACAGGGCGAGGGGGGGAAGCATTAGTAAAAATCTGAGCAAACTGTTTTCAACATTAAAATCAAATCCAAAAAACAGAGAAAGAAAAACAATAGCAACACAGTTAAAACCATTATTAGAACACTATGACTTAGAATGAGGTTAGTTCAAGTTTAGTTAGTGACTTGTAATCTATTTAAAATGTTAATCTGAATGAGCTAAACTCCCTCTTTACTGAACCTAACAAAGTTAAAAGTACACATATACAGATAAAATTGGCTCATTATGTACAATAATCTAATCTATGCTAACTTTACTAACTATCCTAAGCTGCAAGCTACAGAAGCCAAAGTGTTAGTGACGTTATTGTTTCACTAAAATATGTTAAACAGTTCTAAATACAAGCGCCTAACTATCCTACCACTACTCACTCTTTTCACAGATTGGATGGGTTAAATAAGATAGCAAACCACATAGTACAGGTCACTTACATCAACAAATTGGCCGCATGATTTTTGCATGAAAAAAAAAATTACAAAAAGAAAGCTGTGTAAGATTGTTCTTGGATAGTGATAAACAATGTTCACCCCAATTTTCAAAGAGTCTTTAAATCTCTTTAATCAGCCATTCAGTGTGTGTGTGTTTTTTTTTTTTGTTTTTTTTTTCTGTGAGATTATAAAGTATAATCCCCCCTCCCGATAGCATTATGATGACTGGAGAGGGATTTTACTAATTATTACAATCTATATGCAAATCTTTCAGATTAAGCTTAGGATACTGAACATTATTGGGATATTTTCTAATTCATATTCCCACCATATCTTTAACCCAAAATAATGATCATATTAAATATATCATTACTGTCCTTCTCCCCATGCAGTTTCAGCTTGTAAATAATACAACTAACCTAACAGAACTCTAGTCCTAATACACTTCTTTTTGCAATATGGACCAGATATCTGACATTTAATATGCAATCTTTGAAATATTAGAATAATGCATACATTTTCAAATGCAATTTTGTTTAGAATGTAAAACATCTCTGAATATTGTCAATTTTGATAAGGTGAATTAGAGTGAATAGAAATTACATCCAGGAAATTTAATGTGCAGGGAAATGTTTTCCCCCGGTCATGTACTTGACATCATGTTTTGCCCCAATACACAGTCTTTCGTTATACATGAATGTCTATTATGCTCAAATATTTTGCAAACTCACAAAGGAGAACAAATACATATAGCAGTTAAAAAATGCAGGTTGTAAATATTTGAAAGAACTGAAAAAAAAGAAACATTAATTCATACAATTACCAATTTTGGATAATACCCACCCTCCCCTGAATGACACACAAACACACACACCTCTACCAAAACCATGTGGCCTAGATATCTATGTCTGTAGTGTGTGTGTGTATATGTATGTATGTGTTTTTATATAGGTAACTGTATTGTTACATCTTTGTGCCTTAAGGTTGAATGCCTTATTTGCTTAATTCCTAGTGATCACAGCCAATATGAGACACTGCGTGAACATTTATTCACTGCTTAGGCAGACAAATGAATACAAAAACTTATAATCCAGTACTTAAGGGATTAGTTTTTTGCAGATAGTCTCCAATTATATGCTTGAAGCATTCAATAATTCAGAAAAAAAGGCCTTTTGGGGTGTAATGAAAAGGATCCATTTATCAGATATTACATTAGTGGTTACTAAATTGATTTACTGTTTTAACATTTTTACAGTTCTAATAGACACACTATGAACACAAATCAATGACTGGCTTTTATTTAAAAAATAAAAAAAAAAACAAGATGTTCCAATTATACCAAGGACAGAAACTTTAGTTTTAGGCAATAAATGTAAAATTAAAATATAAAATCTCTCTCTAACAGACTACGGCGCCTCTTGTGTGATGTTATGTTTTAATAAGGCATGACCACCAATTAATATATTGAGGCCACAAGTTATTATTTCGGGGCCACAAACTAAGTATCTCAGAACCTTGAATTATTATGCAGTGGCCACCGGTTGTGCAACCTGAGCCCATGACGTCACACTTAATACATGGCCTCCAGTTAATTATTTGGTTGGAACAGGCAAAAAAGACTATTCACTTCGAAATCTATCTGGAAATAGATCTCGAGATAAAAGGAGCAGCAAAAGGACCATCAGCCTTAGGACACAACACACACAGACTGCCCTCAGTGTGTAGCTGAGCTCTAAAGAACAAACAGCTGGTAGTCAGTAATGCCCCGTGAAACACTGTTTGGTTATAATATGAAATAATACTGGCTCAGTTATATACAAGGTTAATTCAAACACTCAGAACAACCAAGATAAAACCCGTTCTTTATGTGAATTACACAACACTGCACTGTCAAATTCTCAATTCTGATTGGTCAGATGATGTTGAGTATATTTCTATAACAGCAACTGAAAATAGTTCCTGCTATTTTTTATAGAAACAACTTATAGTAAAAACACAGTATGGTGGACATGACAACCAGATAAAAAATGTGTGTGATCATTGACATGATGTTTTTTATGTGAGGAGGTGTTTATTTAGCATTTTTGGATGAAGTCTCCAATGTTTGCACTTCGTAACAGTCAGTGGTAAAGCTGTAACTAAGTTTTCATCATGGGAAAGTCTTTGGAAACAGAGGAATTTGTGCTTTCTAGTTTCTCGTTAACTCGGCAAGCTGTCATTTTTGTCTCAATGTTAAAAGTGGGGAAAAAAGTGAGGCTGGTGAAGGAATAACTGTTCATTACTGCTATAAAGGAACTTCTTTTGTTCTTTTCACAACATTAAATGTACCCATAAATGAATAAAAGTAAAAGTACAGCACATTGTTCTTTATTTAATAATAAAAATGTAATTGTTAAAGTTGCTGTGATATAAAAAGAAATAATAATGAAATATATAATAAAATAATTAACATTGGGGTGGTAACAGTAACTCTGCTCCACGTTGGAGCACATCACACCACCCAATTGATTATGTTCCTATAACAGCATGGAGAATTGTTTTATTCCATACATACATCACTTTAAAAAAGTCCATGAGTGGAAATTTATTTGGACACTGACTCTGCACTGATTGCATAAGATATAAAGGGATTGAAGAGGGGGTGATGGCTAGGCTCTGAAGAACATTACACCCATATTAATATAAAACAAATTAATGCAGCAGATCCACCCCAGCTCCCTTGGGGAGCTTTGGGAAGTAATATCAGCTTCTTATGGGCCAGTAAAGACATATAGGGCTCTAGTCTGACACACAAAAAATATGAATGGAATGGACCTATAAACCAATGTTAGCAAGCCTCAAACACACATCCACTGAGTCTCATAGAACATCGGATATGGTGAACATCCTTTCACAAGTGTACAATGTAGATAAAGAAATCAAAATCAAATGTCATATTCCAAATTCCATATCGTGTTCATATTTTCTTCAGTCAAAAAAACAAAAAACACTACACTATGTGGTCAAAAGTTTGTGGACCCCTGGCCATCACACCCATATTTGGTTCTTTCCCAAACTGTTGCCACAAAGTTGGAAGCGCACAATTGTATAGAATGTGTTTGTGTGCTGTAGCATTACACTTTCCCATCACTGGAACTAAGAGGCCCAAAGCTGTTCCAGCACGACAATGCCCCTGTGCATGAAGTGAGCTCCATGAAGACATGGTTTGCCATGGTTGGTGTGAAGAACTCAAGCGGCCTGCGTAGAGCCCTAACCTCAACCCCACTGTACACCTTTAGGATGAACTGGAATGCCCAACATCAGTGTTGCTCTTGTGGCTGAATGGGCAAATCCCCACAACCTTGCTCAAATCTAGTGGAAGGTTAATATAACAGCAAAGAGGGGAATAACTCTGGATTTGGATGTTCAAAAAGCACATGTTGGGTGTGTTGGTCAGCTGTCCACAAACATTTGGTCATACAGACTATGTAAATTTTAGGTTTTATTTATTTCCCCTTATCTACTTTTTATATTTTAAATATATGAAATTTATTATTGTTGTTGTTGTTGTTATTAATCAAATTAATAATAATTTTTAATTTTATTTAAATTAAATTATATTCCTTTTTTCTTCATGGCTTTAAGTTCCTTTTTATGTTGCGCTTTTGGTTGGTGAATATGGCAATAGAATAGTCAGGGATCAACATAAATGGACTGGAAATGTGAGAAACACTGAATTATTCAAGCTGCTGAGCTAGCCTAATTAAAATCATATAACTGAATTAAGTTTGTATCGAATGTATAAAAAATGAAAAACACACAGATGGTATATGCTTATTATATCGCATAAGGCTTTGAACCTCAAATAAAAAGACATTTCATGCCTTTTAGCAATAAGTACTCTATCTCCTGAAGTATACATGTTTTTAATATCAGACAAGTGTGAGAGTTCTACTGAGCACAGACATTACCCGAAAAGGTATTTTTAGTGCTGATGGCAGTACTGTTAACTCAACACCAAAGCCAGCGGAGCACAAACAGACATTAAAGGAAAAGTCCACCCCGAATGACTTGCATATTAATCTTATTAATTATATTACCATTAAAATATTGATTTATATTTCCACAATTTATTTTGTAATGAAATTCAACAGATCTTAGCTCCCAGTTTTGGGTAAAACATGCTGAACAGCATTGACCTTTTTAATAAAAAATACATTGTACTTCTAAAAGTAGTTTTAATTGGTGTTTTAATCATTACTTGAGTAAAGCCTACAATGTACTTTTATTGTTTTAAATTTTGTTCTGTTTTTCTGCTACCTTCTGTGTCTGAATATTAATTTTCCTATTTTAGTAAGTCTTGATTATAGAATATTTAGAATATTTATTTATTTATTTATTTTACAGATTCTACACAATTTTAATGTTAAAATTTGGAGGATATAGAAAACAAGCTGATCCAGCATCTGTATTAAATTGATGTACAGTATAAGGTATATAGAATTTAAAAAAATCCCTAAACAACTAGTAATTTACTCAGATTTATAGTAACACATCCTCCATATTAATAAAAATGTATAAAATACCATATTATGGTACAAGCACACATGATGCCACACATTTAGAGATTAAATGTAACTACAGGCTTAACCTGGGATTTACTGACACACAGATGTTCGTCAAAGACAAAATTCTCTTGCATTAAAGTCTTTTGACTAATAGTGTAAATTCTCTCTCGCTCTGGCCTCAAGGTTTACACGCACAAAAAAAACAACACAGACAAAATAAGAGGGATTTCCGGATAAAATAAGCCTGTCTTTCTTTTCTTTCACATCCTGCGATGTCTCATTGTTTCAGTTACTTCACGTTTTTTTTTTTTTCTTTTGTTTATATTAGTTTCTTTTATGAATGTGTCTATGCTGTTTAGCTCCCATGACATTCTTTTTTTCTTATTAATTTCCTAACCCATAATCTGCTGCTGTGTGTTATTTGTGTTCAGCATCAACAGGTTCAACAACAACAGTTACTGAGACAGTGCGGCTGTATCACACGGAGAGGAAGGTGTTTGCCATTTTTGTTCCATAGATGAACAAAGCTAATTAACTCTAACAGACACAACGTGGGTGTCTGAGTTTGCTTAGTTTGCTTCTAGGGTTTTATAATGTTAACTTTCATTATCTAACCAGTTTGTCGGCTATGATATAATATGATAGACATCAGCAATTTTACATGTTCCAATCAGGAAGTACTAAGGAGCAGAATACGGTATAGATTACGCAGCCTAAGCATAACCACATGATGCCACATGTTGGCTATTTTAATAAATATACGCACATTAATTTAAGTCGAACAATCTAAGTATAGTGGCTGTGCATCCTAAAAAGTGACCAGAAATGAGAGCTAATTCTCAGTCATGTGTGAGCCTGGGAAAACCCTTCACATGGTCAAACTGTGACATTTTCTTGTATACATATATAAAGTAGTTCTAAGAGCTACAGGTTCTCCTGAAATAAATTTTTGCATTTTAACACCAGCCTCATTGTTGTCTCTTCACTTAACTGATGTTTGATGTCATGCTAACATTTGCTGGTTAATAATAGCTGATTACTTCATTCAGTTCTGTTCTGTTGGAAGAATTTCTTTCTAGTAATATCTTATTAGGTCATATAATCATTTAAAAAGATTGTCCACTGTTGTCTGCACAGCGTGTGTAAGCATGTTTCTCTTTTCTGAGGTGATAGCAAGGAGGATCACTGATATCTAGAATTTAGCTTCAGCAACATCCAATGGGTTTTCCCAGACCACCTCACGATATGTCATTGGTGACTGAATGCTGCAGTATGTCTCCTATATTAAAATGCATTGAATATTTGAATGATTTAAAAGGTACTGCTGTAACTTTAGTCCCAATACTGACCACTTTTGTATATAAGTAAAATGTATGGTGCTTAATTTAAATGTAAGGCATTTACAAACATAAAAGAACTGCACACAGTATCTAATTAGGCCTGCTATTTATTATTCGAACCTATTTCACAGATTCAGCTCAGTTGATAATGTAGTGCATATATTTCTGTTGCCATTGTTAACTTATTTCTTATAAGTTTTATTTATTACATGTTAATTTTCCTGGGCTTTCTTGTTATGAAGTTTTAGTGTTCTCTATACTAATTGATAGTGTTATACTAGCTAGCACCCTATGGAATCAGAAGCAGGTCACTACTATCTGAATTTAAAATTCACAAATCTGAAATAAAGCCTTTATGTGAATTTGTAAGTGAATCAAATTGAAAATTAAATTCAGGTTCAAATGTTCAATTCCAGCCAATGAGACAATGATGTAATGTTTTGAAAATCAGAATCTGAATTTGAAACACCATTTTTTGTTATAAAATTTAATTCAAAGCCTTGCATACAAATTCAAGCCATGTAATGCAATTTCAACTTGATATTATTAGGCTACAAAAATTCACTTACAAATTTAAATAAAGGCAGAATACAAATTCAGATTTGTACATTTGAATTTAGATTGTAGTGGCACATTTCACATTCAGTAAAGAAGAGCCAAGTGCTTTTCTCCCCTTGTCATTTCCACTCTTGCCAAAAATAATTGACCCAACCCTTATTTTTAGAGTCATAAATATACTGGTTCAGTAATTGCAACAGGGTGAAATTACGATGTCACGCATTCCCTCAATTTAATGATGCACTTCTGGATGTTATTCTAGCAATTACTCCATAGCTCAATAGTGGTACCTGCTATTACCTGCATGCCAAACAAAAATCTCAGATTAAAAAAAAAAACATAGATGGTTCAGCAAGTATTGTTTGTTCATTGAGCATCAATTAACATTTTGCCACAAGGTCTTCAGTGCACAATGTGCATATCGGATTAAAGAAAATGAGCAAGGGGGTTTAGGGTTAGTCGTAATGGTGCTGCAAGGCTCTTGGGTAAAGCGCTCTAATCAAAAGTGTTTTACTGTTCTACCCTAATCGATCCGTTTATGACAGAGTTTATGGCCTGCTGGTGCTTTATTTTACTGCGGTTCTTGAAATAGAAATAGAAAAAGTCCTGAGATACTCCCTTTTTTTCATGTTATAGTGCATGTGTTATAGGTTTTAGCAAAGAATTAAGTAATTTTGAAGATCTAGAGTGAATAAGACACTAAACTGACAATGTTTGAAACTGTATATTACTATAAGAATTAGGTTTGGTGGCATAATTTTTGGTGTAAAATGCCATCAGTGCAACTGACTGCTCATATGGCTTGTTAGTGTGTTTGATTATTTGATTCTCTTTGATTCACAGTTGACGTTATGTCATCATCTGGCTCCATTCAGGCCAGTTGAAACCATGTGGAGGTAAGGCATCCAATTTAAGTGTTGATGTTCAATCAGCTGCATTAGAGGCAGGTAAAATGTGAGCCTATTGTCTCACTACACTTTCTGCCATCGCTACATTTTTTTGTCACATGCATAAACAAAGTGGAAACTCTACAGTAATCAACCTAATTTCCACTTAGTTTGGGTGTGTAGCCAAAACATCCTGTTATTATTCACTTGATAGTCCATTTGAATCTATGGCTAGGAAGAGGTACTGGGAGATTATTAAAAGTGTCAGTAGGCCAAAAAGGGACATCTGCTAATCAATAGAGTAAAACACTGAAGGGCCAGTACTCTTCACATGCAATAAAATGTTATGATGTCAATAAAATATGGATGCTGTATACATGCCTGCCAGGAAATCAAATCAGTACTAAGCAGGATCTGGAAGTCGATGGGACAATTCACATCTACACATTTTACTATGTACTGTCAACTACAGAATTATTGGCACCCTTTGAAATGAAAATGAAAAACATGCAATGAATAATATTCCGAGCTTAAACATAGTTCTGGTGTTAATTTAAAAAAAAAAAAAAAAGGTTTTCACACAAAAACAAAAGAAAATCTGGTGTAAACACTGGTTTTAAAATGATTGGCACCCCACAATTACTATTGAGTCTCCTCTGGTGAAGCAACAGCACTTTTGTATTCTTAGATGTGCACATGTCTAACAAATCTGGTGGCAAAAAATATTGGGCCCCTCCTCTGTCCAGAGCATTTCAAGATTCTATATATCTTTAGGTTTGAGCATGTGGACTTCCTTCTTCAGCTAAAACAACAGGTTTAAATTAATGTTGAAATCCACTGCTTGAGAAGGATGCTGCAAAACATAATAAATATTTGTGTATACATTATGAGTCATCTTGTCAAAAGCTCCATCCTTCTAGCAGAGGCAACCAAGTTTTGGTCTAAAATATTCTTGTTCTAAGTGGAATTATGAGTCATAATGAGCCATTTTAATGGCATTTTATATATTAAAAAAATCAATATTTCTGTACCATATATAAATAGTGTGCATGTTTGAGTGTGTGAGACGTGTCTGTCTGCCTTTAATGTAAGATGTCTGAAGGAAGCCATTGTTTGTGTTTAACTACACTGTGTTTTCGGCTCATTAGAAAGGAGAGAACCCTAAGCCAGGCTTCATTAGATGATGTAATTAGGGATGTCTAACAAGGGCAGAGATTAATTAGTCCACTGAGATAGACTGGGAGGAGTGAAGATCCATGAAACATTTCATAAGACCCTAAGATCATCATCACAATGCAGACTTTACTCCTCAATCCTCTCTCCGCCTCTTTGTTTTTTTTTTTTTATCCAATCCGTTTCCTCAGGCGCAACACAACAGCGCACACATGACAACGATCAGCAGTGTTTAAAGCTGGGATTGCATCTCACCCACCCTCTCTCTAAGCCCCTGTCTCTATGGGGTCCAATGCCTGAACTTCCCATTGTGTAAGGGTACCTGTCAATATAGGAGGAGGTGGTAAGGTTCACCACAGTAGTGATGGATATGATTAGTATTATACTGATACTTATTGGTTTTCTTTGATTAAAAAAAAAAGAAAAACAAACACATACAAGCAGTAATGATAAAGCCATGGCTGAAGTCAAGGGTGCCAATAATTTACTATTAGTGAATACACAAAGGGTCATAAGATGCTGTTTGAGATTAGCCCTAGTTTTAGCATGGCGGATCCTAAATGGATTATTGGTAAGACATGTACAATTGAGCCAAACATCAGTGTGTAAAAAAAAATTAACAAATCTAAAACACTATATTGATTGATACTTCTATATTGTTTTTACTTCTTTTCCAACAAATTTTGTCCAATCATCATTGAATTTGGAGCTTAGAATTGTGACACCAATCTGAACAAAACTAACCCTAAGTCATCAAACAGGAAGAAGGAGCATTACTCAGCAACATTTTTTTTTTTTTTTTTTACATTTTGCAATAAACTTGTCACATACACAGTATTTAGCAACATTACCTAAAGGTAACAAATAAGCTTCAAGTTTATTTTCAACCTGGGAGGCCTACTGAAAACAGGATGTAAGACAATATCTCATCAAAAGCTCAAGGTTTTGCCTTCAAATTTACATGTTCTTTAGTAAATGTCCTTGGGCACAAGCACTGATGGTCCCAGTGGCTTCTGGTCTTCCTCCGATGCTTGGCCCCTTTAATCACTGCTCACAGCTGTATTTATTATCATTATTATTATTATTATTATTATTATGATTTATCAGGACAATTTGTGATAATGAAAGGCCCTATTCATTAAACATTTTTTTTCTAGTCAAGAAGGGAAACTAAATTTAGAATGGGTATTGTGGTACAGTACAGGTCACTTGACAATTGAAATAATAAGAAAATGTAGGACAATGGATTTAATTTGTGCTGTACCACATTGTTTTGTGGAAAAGCGCTATAAGGTGCCAACTCTCAGTTCTGCTTCTGGGGTGTGTGTGTGTGTGTGTGTGTGTATATACAATACTCCTACTTCCAACTACTTACATAATGTCATAGCAGCTACTTTGATTCCTTATAACACTGCTCCACTGAGTAAAAGAAAAATTTTCAGTAAAGTCCATAGTTTGTCTTAATTAGTATGACACTTTTTTTTTTAAAGAAAATAACAAATTACACTTTTGTTTTAATGGGATTTCTGTCCACATTAGTGGTTAGACAATACCACAGCAGTGCCCTAAAACAAGGAGATGTACCCAAAGGACAATACACATGTGAAGTGCTGAGATTATATAGCCTAATAAACTTTATCTTGGCTGTTCTCATTTGATTTACACTTAAAGCTGTAAATTCATCCCAGCTTCATTTCACTTCCAAATCCTCAGTTTATATAACTCACTCTGCCCATGAGGTCATGTAAAGGTTACAGGCATGACCTGCATAATGTTAAAGTAATGGCAACAATACTGACCAATCACAGCTGTATTAATTAAATCCCAGGTTTTGAATAATCTGTGTGTGTGTGTGTGTGTGTGTGTGTGTGTCTGTCCCATTAATCTCCATTAATACACCCCAATTTAGAAAAATGTACTCACCGCCAGGCTCGCACTCCTCTAAATCCTCATCATCACTAGGGCATTCTGCTGATGCTACTAGCAGATCATCTGTGTTCTGAAAGAGAGAAGCAGAGAAAGACAGATTTAATTTTTTTTCCCCAGTTCCAGGGTACATGTCTGTCTTATGTACTGTATTCATAAATGAATGAATTTTTATTATTATTTTTTTTGTGTGCACTCAAATATGTTTGACATGGGTATTTTTCTCACACACAATTAATTTTCAAATCCAAAAAATGCCCTGCTGCATTAATCCACAAGAAGAAAAAAAAATTTAATGTCACTCCCTTAAAAATGTGAAGGCAACACTTTTTTTAAATGAAAAATAAATTATTTTATGTGTTGAAATGACAACAGTACCTTCAATTTTAAACATTTAATCAAATTTATGAACATATCCTTAGGTCCATGGAAGTATTTTATGTGGAACCAAATGAGTAACATACCATGCTGTAGTCTAGAAAATGCTCATATGCCCTCAGCAATTTTCACCTATTTCATTCTTGCTGCTTAAATTTGTCAAATTGGTGTCAACGCTAATCTGGACTAAGAGGTGAGAAAGCACTGTTAGAGCATCAAACCCCTCCAGGTTATGTGACCATATAGTGTATATTTAGTTTATTCCTGTTAACGAAAATGCTAAACTTTTATGAAATGATAAATGAATCAATCTTCTCCAAAATTCATTACATTGCATGGTTGTTTTTAATGCATCCACGTATTTTGTCTTCAGAGCCAGTTCAGAAATTGATAGCAGTGATTCATAGGTCCTGCCTATGCCATTTAAAGAGTAAAACAATATGTATTTTTTGAAAGCCATGAAACTACTGACTTGCCAATAAGAACTTCTGGAGACTGTGTCACGTGGAAATGTAGTGAAAGCTCTCTATGGGCCTCTGTGCTATGTTGCTTGGTCAGGAGTTTTTACAATAGGAGGCACATGTTCTTTATTCTTGGTCCAGGTATAAATGCAAAGGTTAAAGCAGGCAGGATGTCAGTTCACCAGTTGGAAACAGCTTGAACAAACCAAACCAGCCATCATGACTATGGGGAAGGTAATCATCAAAGATGATGAAGGGATTAGACAATTATATTGTCTTGTCAATTCATTAATGTACAACTTGTCATTTTTTTTAACAGGTTATCTTCTATGAGGACAGGAACTTCATGGGGCGCTCCTATGAGTGCACCGGTGATTGTTCCGATATGCACAGTTACATGAGTCGCTGCCACTCCTGCAGGGTGGAGAGCGGCTGCTGGATGGTCTACGACCGCACCAACTTCATGGGAAACCAGTATTTCATGAGGAGGGGCGAGTACGCTGACTACATGAACATGTGGGGCTGGGGCAACAACTGCATCAGGTCCTGCCGCATGATCCCCATGGTATGCTATTAGATGTAACATCCTTTTTAGGATACATATATCCCAGTAGGTGTTTTTGACCTAACAGTGTTTTTCCTCTTCCCAAACAGTACAGAGGATCGTACAGAATGAAGGTCTATGAGAGAGACAACTTCATGGGTCAGATGATGGAGATGAGGGATGACTGTGATTCCTTCATGGATCGCTACCACTGGTCCAACGGCTGCATGTCCTGCCATGTGATGGACGGCCACTGGCTCATGTATGAGCATCCCCACTACAGAGGCAGGATGTGGTACTTCAGGCCTGGAGAGTACAGGAACTTCAGGGACTACGGTGGCATGAGGTTCATGAGCATGAGGCGCATCATGGACTCTTGGTATTAAACCAGTTATACTGATTTTGCAAACCAATTTTCAATAAAAAATATCAGTCTCAAGAAAATATGTCTTTAAAAGTGATTGCTGCTCTTTTTTTTGAGAAAGAAAAGTTTTCTCACTCATTCTCTTTTATGGGGTCAACACTTTTATGGAGGGGCATTTCACCATTTAGTGAGCACCTTTTGAACTTGTTTCTAATTTCATTTATGCTTTTTAAATCTCTTTCAAGCAATGTTCTTTCCTCCAAATCCATAGGTTCTCTAAAAAATTACCAATAAGTAATTACTCGCCTTTCTTATTTTGTCTTATTTTTCCCCAGTAGTGCTTTGTTCAATTTATAATTAACACCACAGATCAAGATATTCTCAGGCAGACCTCAGACAGAAATTCTCCTTTAAGTGTGTAAAGAAACACACTGGTGAAGGAATGGTCTTATTTAGCAAAAAACAATGATTTGAGCTACACTAGCTTTTGCACCTCAATTTTCAATAATGATAATTTTCAATAATTGTTGTTCTTTTGGCTGCTCCCGTTAGGGGTCACCACAGTGGATCATTGGTCCGCAAATTTGATTTAGCACAGTTTTTACGCTGGATGCCCTTCCTGATGCATCCTTCCCCGATTTTAGCCGGGCTTGGGACTGGCACTGTGAGTGCACTGGGGTTGGTTTCCTGGATGGGAAACCCAGGCCGTGGTGGTGAGAGCATTTTGATTTATAATAGGAAATGTATTTTTAAGCATAAATCCACCACCATTTAGACATTAATAATAAAATAAGTGCAGACATTGGAGATTCATTTGCAAGACAAAATGATTAAGTCACAAGCTTTTAGAGCGTCTATGAAAATTTTCTCAAATTGAACTTATTTGAACTCGAACTAGAAATCCTCTTGTTAGAGTTTTTTAAATGAGGCTTATATGTTATATTGTACAATTTTCATGAAAGGGTATTACTTATGCATGATTTTTTCCTAGAAATCTTTTCTTAATAAACAAATACAGTCCCCTCTGAAAGTAATGGAATGGCAAAGGCAATTCTTTTGTTTTTGATATACACTGAATATATTTGGGTTTAAGATAAAAAGATGAATGAAATGCTAGATCAGAATTGAAGCTTTCATTTCCTGCTATTTACATCTAGATGTGTTAAACAACTTGGCACCTTTTGTTTGAGCCCACCCATTTTTCAAGCAGTCAAAAATATTAAAACATGTGACTGACAGGTGTTTCATCTTGCCCAGGTGTGCAATGTGTTGTTAGATTGATTGTTTAAACAATTAATAGCTCTGAATGTGTACTCTTGATCTGATCTCTGGGTTTCACCTGTGAAGACCTCAAAAATGATAAACCAACATGAGAGTGAGCTGTCTATGGGAGAAAAGCAAGCCACTTTGAAGCTGAGAAAGGAGGGGAAATCGATCAGAAGCATTGCACAAGCATTGGGCATAGGCATGTACTGAAAAAAATGGAACCACTGGTTTACTAACAGCCAAACATCGAACAGGTTAGCCAAGGAAAACAGCAGCGGTTGATGACAGAAACATTGTGAGTGCTGTGAAGAAAATCTTGAAAAACAACAGTCAGTGACATCACTAAGAACCTCCACAGGGCAGGGGTGAAGGTATCACCATCCAGTGTTTGAAGAAGACTTTGAGAGAAGACATTATATATATATAATGTCTTCTCTCAAAGTCTTCTTCAAACGCTATATATATATAATTGGAATTACAAAGAAATCCAGAGATGAGCCACAAAAGTTCTGGAACCAAGTTTTGGTAACCTCTCCCAAAGTAATGGAAAGGCCAAAGTGTGGAGGAAAAAAAGGATCTGCTCATGATCCAAAACAAAAACAAGGCAATGTCATGGCTTGGGCTTGCATGGCTGCTTCTGGAACGGGCTCAATAATCTTTGCTGGTGATGTAACTCATGATGGTAGCAGCAGAATGAATTCAGAAGCCTACAGAAACATTCTGTCTGCCAATTTACAGAGAAATGCATCCAATCTAATTGGACTTCATCAGGCAGCAAGACAATGACCAAAAACACACTGCCAACACAACAAAAGACTTCATCAGGGGAAAAAAGTGGAAGGTTTTAGACAGACTGGCCAAGTCAATCACCAGACCTTAACCGAATCAAGCATACATTATACCTCATGATGAGGAGACTGAAGGGACAAACCCCATAAAACAAACAACAACAGAAAGAAGCTACAGCACAAGCCTGGAAAAGCATCACAAAAGAAGAATGCAACAATTTGGTGATGTCAGTAGATCACTGGCTTGCAAGCAAGGGATATGCAACCAAATATTAAATGTTATTTACTTAAATTTACTTTAAGACTATCTGTTCCAATACTTTTGCTCACCTAAAACGTTGGTGGTCTGCCACCAAAGGTGCTACATTCTAAGCTGTTGTAATGTAAGATGCAAATATCAAGAAATGAAAGCTAAAATTCTCATCATTTATCATTTTATATTCATCTCAAACCCCAATGCCTTCAGTGTATAGCAAAAAAGTAACAACTTTTTAAACATTTGTGGAACTCTGGTCTTAGCAAATCTAAATGCTGTGAAATGACTGATCTGAGTTGACCTCAATAGCTTCTGTGCTGTAACACATATCTCTGCGTTTAGAGATGTTTTGACACGTTACCTAACTCCTCATTTTCAATGTTTGTCACTATGAAATCCTATCTCCTTGTGATATTGAGCTGTTCAGTTCCCAATTTTGAGCTACACAGCACTGTATTTTTTTCCTTTTCGTTTTATACTGTCCAAAAATGTTTTCTAGAGAAAATGGAGGGTGGCTACAGTTTGTACATCTAGTTGTGCTGTTACAAATGTGTCATAAATTTATATCAGTGGTATGGCATGGTGCGAAAAGCACTATGGAGTTAATATTTTCTGTACAATGGGCATCATTTATGAAGCTGGATACGAACAATTGTCTACACAACAAATCTGGCATTCATGAAAATCCAGTTAGTTTAGGAAACCACTTGTATCCTGTGAGAACTCCTGAGTTTGTGTAAATATACCTATAAGGACATATTAATGTGAATATTGATTGACAGATCATATAATTGGTGATGAGTCACTGTAATTTTATATACAAATTACGCTGTCAAGTTTAAATCACAAATTTCAATTCATTTCATTTTAAAGACGTGAAAGAAATCAATCAAAAAACAAATCCATAAATTAAGCCAAATATGCCTAGCTGTTCAATTAGGACATAAGAATGGCTCGCTATAAAGGAGTGTGTATATGCTAGTGTGTGTCTGTTAGCCAAAACGCTGCAGTGGCTGAGCTGCACTGTTGGAAGCACACTGTGCTTAAGAGGAGCTCTTTCACCATTTAGTCATCATTTTGCTGTTTTTAGCTCACTGTGAGCTTTGCCTTTTATGGAATTTTGTGGGTGTCACTAAATGGAAATCAGCTGTGCTGTCAACATGCTTGGTGATTTATGGCTTATTGGCTTATATCAACCTATGCACGCAAGTATGTACTGAAAATTTTCTAAATCTGGTGGGAATTTTGAGTTCGGCTTGACCTACAAAACATTTACACAAAAGATTGATAAATGGGGCCCAACAAGAGGATTTAACAGGATGAAATAACTGCTCCAACATGTTTTTATTTCACCTGAGTGTTTGCATCAGGTTCATCACATAAGAAAACAATATTTGGTTTGTCAGCATCAGCAGCGTAGCTTTGCTCACTTGAGTCAGAGTCAGAGAGAAAAATACATCAAAGCATACAATCAAAGTTTTATTTAACCATCAAAGTGTTAGATGACGAGATCAAAGCCAAATGATGCCTCTCGATCTCTGTACTTTTATTCTGCCATAAAGACAGGTATGATTGAAGTCCTTCTCTGTCTCACTCTGCGTCTGTCTGTCTCACTACGGCAGCTGTTTGCTGTTGTCTCGAAGAAGCAGGAGGGGAAAATGAGTTCATTTGATGTATTTATAGTTACAACGCAATCACGTCCTCCTGTGCTCCAAACTGCTTAATATAATACACTGGCAACAAAAAGTATTTCTGAAAATAATAAATCAAATAGATTTCAGTTTTGAGATTTAGGTGGACGTATCCTTGAGAATAGATTCTGAAACATCATCTGTGTTTTTGTTAAAAGTACACCAGTGGTTTAAAAAGAGAGTTTGTCTTGATACAAACTTGTCACAGTAATGGTTTTGATTATATGATTGTTTATTTTACCAAGAATTAAAAATGGCTATCATTTTGATAGTATAAACTTGGTAACACTTGTCCTGAAGTGTGTTATTCCTTACTTAACATTTAGTTAAACATCAATTCATATGTGTTAAATATTTTGTTAAAAAAAATTAAAGTTGTATTAATGGTTTGTTCATGTTACACTAATTGTATAAATAAGCTTATTTAAGGCTGATTAATTTATCTAATTAATCACCAATAAAATAATTAAGACATTAGTTTATATTAAGCATTGTGCACTTAGTCAATATTCAAACATTATCTATTAATTCAGTTGTTAGTCTATTAATGCCATAAAATATTCAAAAAATGTAGAGACAGTTGGCTAACATTAGTAATGTTCCTAAACTGTCTCTACATTTTCACTATTTTATTTTTTTTGCACATTTTATTGCATAATCAATAATCAGCTTCTCCGACATTATGCACTGTTTAAAATACAGCCTGGCGCATTTTACGTTCAAAATTTCACCTTCGCTTTGAGCTAGAATTAAATAATGAATTCAAAGCAGACTTGTTTTGCTTGCTGTGAGCATTGCTATGACTGCCAATGCCATATTTAAAAATCTCCCTGCTCTAAATAAGGGAGTTGTATTGTGGAATAAAGCTATAATAATGAATTTAAAGAGGCTGGCATGGCTACGTCTTTGTCCCATTGACTGAACACTTGTGTGGCACAGGCTAATGGCCACTTCACACTTGAACGCTTTTTCTAATGCCCTTTTGGGATAATTAAGTGTTCCTTCCTTCCTTTATTCAATTTGGACAATAGTCACAGTTTTTCGCTCTCACACTGCCGTAAGCAAAGGGCATAGAAAAGAGAAAAGGAACGAGGGGTAAATCTAAAACTAACAACTACAAAAGAAGAGTGAATATTCAATTAGATAGGGCTTTATGAAACGTTTAATTGGTGTTGTGTCTGTACATTTTCTTACTCTTTATTTAACTCTCACCCTCTTTCTCCCCTTTCTGCCATCTAATATTAGCAACTATATACTTACCACCAGCAATTCAGCTTTTTTCCTCCACTGTAATAATAATAATTTAAGACCAGAGAGGAGGAAAATTACACCTTACCACTTAGCATGTAGTGCTGACTGTTTTTTTTAGCCCTCACCTGTGTGACAGTGTCTCTCATGGTGGGTGAGCGCTGCTTGCGGGTGGTGGTGGTGGCCATGGTGGTGGTGGTCTCCATAATAGTGGTGGACATGTCTGCAAGCGGCGTGGTGGACGTGGTGTCTGTGGTGAGGACCGAGGGCACTTCGCCCACCAGACGCAGGTTGCCCTGCACTTGCACATTCGGGTCTCCCTCCGCCGCTAGCTTTAGGACCTGCAGGCCGTTGTAGTACAGGCCCGAGATCTGACCCTGGAAGTTGCGGCCTTTTTCACCACCGCCAATTTTTATGAATGCCTGGCTGTTAAAGATTGTCAACTGCCGACCTGTTGGGACATTGAAAGAAAGAAAAAGAGCGAGAAAGAAAGAGGGGGATAAGAGAAAATTGTGGGGTAAGAGGAAGGTCAGAAAAGAAGGAGGATTGAATATAGAAGAGATAGTGAAGGAAAGTAAGAAAGAGGAAATAGTAAGTTCCGAGTTTTGACATTCCAAACAACACACACAGCATGAAATAGGCTCATACAGCAAAGAGTCTCAAATCTCTCTGGATTGTCCTGGTAACACTTAAGAAGATTGGACATGGAGACAACTAAAGGTAGCACTTGTAATTATGTGCAAATATTATGTCCTACAAACTTGTCCTATCAAGCCTCAGGTGTGTTAGCAAGACAAGAGAGATTTGTTTCTCCTCCCTTGTCTCCTTTGCCGATGTCAGCCATCTATTCCTGTCCACTTCACAGCTCAAACTAATAGAGGGAGTGAGGGAATGACCTCTGACGAGGTGTCCCCCTGCAGAGTGAGTGATGGACAGATCAGCAGGGGACGATGGAAGATAGATTGTACTGTTAGTTAATGAGAGATACAACAAGAGTGGCCACACAGGAAGTAATTTGATGATGTTTCCGATATCTCTGTGTGTGCATATTTCTCTGCTCATATGATTCCGGTGGCCAATTTGCTTCCCCTCTAGTCATGCTTGGATAAAGCACCCAGTGTGGTTCCAGTTTGATTTAGAATGTGAAAATACACCAGACGTCCATTCTTTTGATTCAATTAATGCTGACTGAGCCTATTATTTACTTAATAGCCTTGTTTGTGCAGATCACACTTCATTGATTTTAGTGTCCATGTGTGGACTTGAGTGTGTGTGTGTAACACTACATTGATTTCACTGCTCTTGTGAGAGTGTGCGTGTCTGAGTGACAGAATAAGCTAAGCTATTCCATTAGGTTGACACTAGCATTAGAGGATCATTAACAGATCAGCCCATCTGCCTGAACCCCAGGAGGGCTGCTGATGACTTTAAGCTATAATGACGCCTACACAGATGACTTATGAACCGGATCTTTCCATGAGTTAATTTCTCACTGGCATAAGCAGTTCTGGAAAGTGAAGCTAAAGGATCTTGAAGAAGGGGCACTGATTTGTAGAACTTATGTTGAGGAGAAAAGACGACAGTGCACAAATGGTCCATTTTAGATGGCTGATATAGGCAAAGGAGAATACACAAACACCACCTAAGCACACACTATGTTGTCTCTCACATTTCTGGTCTCTCTGAATAATATATAAAACATAATAACATGCTTGCACGGGTTCACCGGTTTTCTCCCATGTCCCTAAAAAAAAAACCCAAAACATTCCTGTAGGTGGATTGGTGACTCTAAATTGCCCATAAGTGTGAAAATGTGTGTATGGTGCCCTGCAATGAACTGGTATCCCAGCCAGGTTGTATTCTTGCCTCCGAATACAATGCATCCCTGACTACGATAAAGCTGTTAATGAGGATGAATGAATAAATGATGATTTTCAATAAAATTACAATCCTTTAGAGCATGTTTAGAGCTTGACCTATAACTAAGAGATGAAGTAACAGGGTGCTTATATTCCAATTGCAAGACAGCCACCCAGACCTGGGTACAATCTTAGAAAAAGGTTTCCATCTAGCACCTTAAAGGATTCTGGTTTGTCCCTCTAGAGCCCAACAACTTAGGAAACATTCCCAAGTGGGACTTCTTTAGAAAGCTAGAAATGATAACCATGCCAAGAAACCTTGAAGAACCCTCGATTCCTATTTGAAAATCAACTGCTTCCCATGAGCAACTATAAGGGTTCTTTTGTATGTCCTTTTAGGTTCTATGAAGAAGCTTGCAACAGATAGTTTCACTATCAGAAAGAACCCACTTTAGGAAGCTAAAAACCCTTGAGTATTCAAAGAACCTTTGAGGAACCCTTGATGGACTCTAACGTTGGCCAAATTTGTGGGGCAACATTACATAGGATTGCCTGCACCTGGTGTGGGCAATCCTATAATGCTTTAGATGAGAGTGCTGTGAAAGTATTTGACAAATATAGCAGGCCAAACTGTCACTGAAAGAGGAGTATTGTGACATTTCAAAATTTAAATAAATTGCTTGTAGCTTGTAGACATCATCATATTTGTACTGGTAGATTTCCAGAAATTATTGCATGCTTAGAATGAGCAACCTAAACTCACATTTTATGTAGTTGACTTTCTGGATAGCTTTTTTTCAAACCATCCTAGCAAGTTATCCAGCTGTGTCAGTAAGCAAACAGTAGTCTAGTTGTTTTCACAACCAAAAAATAGCTGCTGCTACTTTGAGATCCATCCTTAGTTAAGAATACAATTCCCATCAAGGTACCTTTTCAGTTAAAATGCTGCCACCTTTAAAGTTTGCAGCTACTAAGGCAGAAATATACAGAACAAGATCAAGAAGGGAAAAAAGGTGAAAAAGACACTGGACAAATGGAGCTGGTAAAGCTTACAAATTCTTTACTAAGATATAGGTGTGCCAATTCATCTAAAAAATACTGTGATAGCACTTAAAATTCTTCATTCATATTAAAGTAGATAAGCAAACTGTTATATTTACTAAATTCTTAAATTTACTTCAAATATTAAAGTAAAAGTGGAAGACATTCACAAAAGGTGAAGAGACCTGATTAAAAAAAATCACACACTGATTTTAGTTACTGATGGTAAATTATTGCCTTTTTCACCAAGGGAACTAAGGACTGTGGGAAAACATCAGCTAAGGCCAACTAACAACAGCTTTATTCCTAATTATTTAAATGTTAGTTAGCATGATGATAACTCTGACCTCTAGATGCCTCTAGGAGACACTAATAGCTGTGTGGTTGTGCATTTGTGCACTTTAGTCCTAGCCATTAAACCAACTGTTTTGTGTTGCCTGGTCGAATAAGAAGTGGCAGCTGACTAGAGACGCAATTAGGGCAAGCAAATGTCATCTATACAGACATAGTTTAATGTAGATGAAACGAGATGATCAAAGGTTTGAGACTGACTTGAATAAAGAGAGATAGAGTAATTGGGGGTGGGTGGGGGTTGCAAACCCATGAAAAGAGGAAAAATCTACCCAAGAGAAAACACCACCATTGCTAACGTCAATCCTTCACAGTAGCCCTTGTGTATCACCCAGACTGATATGCTACAAAAGGCAAGAAAATGAAAAGTTGAGAGAGAAGAGTAAATGGACTAGAGAGAGCAAAAGGATTGTATTAAAAATAAAGAACAATCTGGGGATGTACTTGAGTTTTTGAGCTAGCTACAATATGTTCACTTCAATCCCTCACACAAATCTGAAGAGGCTCGGAAGTAAAACCTCCATTATGGGTATGCAGTTTGATTCCTCTCATCCGAAAAAGGAAGCGGTGAGCAGGAAGAGGTGAGCTAGATGGCTCAGACAGAAAACCAATGAATGGTGTTTGAGTAAAGATACTGTACAGTATCTTAAGTGCTCTGTGAGGCCAGAGAACCTCGAACTGTCCATAGGGAATCAGTGGAGCACAGGAATTACATACATCACTTCATCCAGAAACATGGTCCAGAGAGGAAAGGGATTGCCATCCTTTCAGTCCCTTAGTGAAGGAAAGAGAAAAATACAGGATGGCGGTTTTACAAGGAACATGATTTTTGTCATTTTTGAAACTGTGGGACAACATCCCTTGTTTCTGTGTGTTTGTGGAGCATAGATCTGAAAATGTAGATTGAGTTCATCTTATATTGTGTCAACCTTTCTCCAAAAATTGTATGTGGTGAGTTAGGAAAACCCATTGGATGACAAAAAATATAAAATTTGATTACTGAATTCTTTAATACTAAGGAGATATTTATACACATAATTATTACGTCTAGACAACTGATCTTTTGAGATTATGAGCAGATTATTAACATCTAATTTTTAATGTCTGAACTAACTTTCTTTTCCAGCGGGCTTATCATGAGCCTTCAGTGTAATCTTTCACATGGTGCCTACTGTAATTTAATTCATAACCTCAAAGGCATTCTGAGACACAGCATGCCTCCGATTCTCAACTTCCAAGGACACTACTTTGGTTACTGTAAATTAATTTGGAGTGAAATGCGTGTGTGTGTGTGTGTATTGTACAGCGGAACAATGTGTTCATGTCCTGACAGAGTGATGGATGAAGGAGGGTTGATCTTCTAACTGAGAGACATGTGTATCACTCTACACCTGCTGAGGAAATGAATTCACTGATCACAGGTGAAGTTCTTCAGAATGAGACATGGAGGAGGAGGGAGGAGGAGGTTATTCTTTTCAAACCAGGATACCAGAATAAGAACGCGTAAGACAGAATGGCATTTGTCTTCCTAGAGGACGCGAGCAATGCTGGAGATGATGATCGATATGGCTAATGTGTACAAAATAACTCAAATGGTGGCTTTATGACAAGGAAGATGAGATATAATGGCATTTTCTTCACATTTCCACCGATCCTCTGGGTTTTATCAAGAAATTTAGCTCCATTTGAATTTTTTTTCTCCTATAGTCTGGCATGTCATTTGCAGTGAGAAAACAGACAGACAAAACCATACAGACGTTCATAAACTCTCCTCTGGCACGTGGCAGCACTCCAAAACGCTGCCTATAATTACGCCGTGGGCTATTGAAGTGTGTTGTTTTTTTTTCTTTTTTTGTGTGTGTGTGGGCAGAGCATTGCTATGCTTCAGTGACTAATGCACAGCTTGCAGATCTGCCACTGGGACTAACAGGAATATGAGCTGCATGTACATGTGTGTATTAGCCTGTTTGCATGGATTTCCTGAAATCCAGCAGAGTTAAGTAGGTATTAACCCAGATGAATGGGTATGAACGTGGCAAATTGGTGGTTCTCTGATGATATCATTATACACCAGGTGTACCAGGTGAGTGGCCGCTCATGCCAATTTACCCAAACACAGAAAGGTCCACTGATGGAGAATGCCATTCCTTAAAAGATTCTCAGTCTCATGAAAGAGGATCCAAGGACATGACTTAGTGGTCTTGACTATTGCTGATCTTAAGTATTTTCTACTCCCTGCAATGAATATGCCCTCCACTTTAGGGTCTCTCTCTGTAGGGAATAAAAGTGGCAGCCATTTAGTTTACACTTCAGCCGTCACACAAACACTGACACTTATGAAATCAAGAACCGGTATCATAGATTAATAATGAACGGACGGACTAAGAAAAACAATGAACTTAAGCAGGCTACAAATTACATTACCAGCTTCAATGATTCTTAGGTTACATTGCAACAAAATAAATCTTTAGGATATACCAATTCTTAAATGCACCCAATAGTTGGTGGCTCAGCAGACATTGTTGATTCTGGCACAGCATGGAAGCTCATGTCACAGCCTTTTTTAGCCTGACAGAGCATTTTTTTATTGCTCAATGAGTAGTCTTCCTGGGATGGAGGATGAGATATCTACAGTAGTGTCTGGGTGGTCTCAGTACCACCTGAGAACAAGTCCTCATTTTAACTGGCATGCTCATCAATGACTACTGAATGCATTAGTAGACTAGTCTATGCAATCCTTAGTATGTAGTATTGAAATGAGACAAACTGGGTCATGTTATCTATGTTTCTCTACTAGAGAGGAACATGTGCAAATGTTTTCCTACCAGTTGTCACAGAAGAGAGGTAGAGGGAGAGAGAAAAGACGGTTCCTGATTCTTTTAGTATTCCTCATCTCCTGCAGTGGCTGGATGAGGCTGCCAGAGTTGATTATGGAAGTGGGTGGCAGTTATCTCCTCAGCACAAGGCGTGTACTGGTAATTAAGTGCTGAACTTTCTTTTTTGCTGCTTTTCTAACAGCACAAGTAGGCGATTTTCCAGTGCCGTGAAACAGTAGTGTTCGAGAAAGAAAGCCGTGAGGAAAATTGCTCATGACAGGAGAAAGTTAGGATTGGAGGCGAGGGAAGAAAACAAGCAAGAAGGAAAATGGACACTAAAGTTTAACTCAAGGACTGGCGAGGGTGGACTGTGTGAGCTCCTTTGCCATGTGTGTTGCTGCAGAGACTATTTCCCAAGATCAAAGCCCTGCTTGTGCCTGTCCTACCAGGGCAATAGCAGACAAGCAAATTACATCCTATGGCTTGTCAGCAGGGACAGAAATACGGCAGCATAATTGCATCAGATAAGAGAACTGCTGGACTGCAGAAAGAGGAACAGAGAGAGAGAGGGCAATGCCAAATGTTAACAAGAAAGATATCAAAGAAATAAAGCAATCAGTGATCAAGTAGAAAACAGTGAGCTGGAGCTGTTGTGTAGGTGGACTGACATGTCCCTAGTTTGAGACGATGTTTCACGACACTGAATTGAGTGGGAGGGTTTGTTCATTAGCAATTAGCGCGACTAGAATCTAAATTAGCATCATTGTTACAAAGGGTTAGTCTCAGAGTGAAACACTCAATGTCACACAAACAGCCTCCATTTTTGTTCTCATTCTCTCCATTTGAGAAGAATATATGGTGATGAAATTTGCACAATTTCCCCTTTACAAATAACTAGTGTTTGATGTTTAGGTTTGTGCTGAAGCTATGAGGTTAAAAATAGCTATCATGTAGATAGATAGATAGATAGATAGATAGATAGATAGATAGATAGATAGATAGACTTTATTGATCCCATGAGGGAAATTCTTGTAATCATGTAATGGAAGTCTATCTCGTTGAAAAATATTTTGTGACTGATGTGGTTTCAGATCTTTACACATGAACAAACATGTAACATCATGGGGACCACCATCAGAGTTTAGGCTCTTTCTGCCCTCTAAACCCAGATTTTGAACTAGGAAATATATAGTTTTCAGAACTTCATAAAATAGAAAATGTCAAAAAATTTACCCGGTGAAGAGTTTTCCTTTAGCTTTTCCACAAATAATATAGTTCCACTCTGAGCTTAAATACACAAATATGGACTCTCACTGCCATTTTACAAACATGTTTATTTAAAAATAACACTAAGCCAAGTAGGCTATACAAACATCCAGTCACGTATTTATGTATTAAAATAGGATTATAACAAATTAAGCAACCTCGGAGCATATGATATCTTTTGTACAGTTATCTGGCCATGAGCTTCAGAATCAAGAAGGATCTTGCAATCTGATTGCTTATTTGCTTTTATGTGTTGCCTCAATTTTGTTTTTTTGATGAGAAACAAATGGAATTGCACAATTAGCTCTGTGGAGCAATACATAGTCCACAGTATTCATAGGATTTTGTTTGTAAAAGTTATCTTTGCACGTTTGGCAAAAAGTTATAGGACAAATCTGTGGTTGGTCAGTTAAATGGTCTCTTCCTGTGAAAACACATTCAGCCATGTTTAACGTTGAAACAAAATGTTTGGCTTGTTAGGCTAAGGTGAGAGAGACTTTTATTTCATGTTATCAACATTAGCCTCATAGCTCCATTGCACTAATGAAGAAGCAAATATTGGATGCCCAGGTAACCATAAAGCATACTTACAACACACTATGCTGTAGATTTTCTCTCCTACTCTGCTACACACACCAGATGAATTGTGCTCATAATTAAAGCTGTTCATGGGCTTAATCAGAATTGTTAGACTGCAAAAAAATGTGTTTTGCATACATGCCAAACTTCTGAACCAATGGTATTCGCCTCTCAGATGAAGCTTTCATTCTATACCAGTGGGTGCTGGATGAGTCCGGAGAGAGTGTGGATGAATATTCCTCATCAACTCTAGGCAACATGTTTATTGCGATGAAACATAAAAAGAAAGACCAATTTTCTGAGCTTATCTGTAACGTCATGCTGCTTTGTTTTTCTCCCAGTGAGCAGGATTAGAAAGACTGCTCTATTCTTTCACTTGCTTTCATTGTCTTTGTCTTTGTATATACTGTATATGATCTCCTATCCAAGGTGTGTTCTCACCTTAAATCCCATGTTAACTCATTAGTTTCCAAGAAATGCATGTCCCACTGTGTTTTATTCCTCTTATATCACAGCAATTTACAAATTTTAATTTATTAATGAATGACACTATCCATCTATAGTTAGTTAGTAATGTTGTGGAATATCTGTGAAACAAGCTAGTTCCTGTTATCGCTTACATTATGACAGCTATAAACATTCATTTCCTCACCAACCTCTCTTTTGTCTCTCAATGTTAATAAAACAAACAAAAAAAGCAATTCTTTATGTTACAAAATAATGAAAAGCCCTAGGTCCTGAAGACTTTCCCGTGGCGGAAAACATACTGACCGTAACAAAGCACTGACACTGGAGACTCCTTCCTTAAATGTTAAACATTTCCTTTCAGGAAGCTTCACCATAACAACGATTACACATTTTTTCTTTGTTAAATAGCAGCATGTTTTATTATTATTATTATTGTTATATGACATTGAGCACCCACCATGCAAGTCCCTGTACAAGTTGTTACTTACAGAAACTATAATGTAATAGAAGGAGCGCATTAATATAGTTGTGATTTAAATTATAGCCAGCACTATTGTCAGTGCTGCAGTTGTGGAAAATTAATCAACACCTCTGACCAACAAAATCTGAGAATTCAACAGAGCTTTGGTATAATTGTTTCCGCAAATAAACTATTACATTCTGAAATTGTAAAAATAAAGCATATCCCTGATTAGGCAGAGCTGCTATAATGTGTTTATAGTAAGCGTGGTGAAAAGTAACAACTGTGACAAACAAATGGGATTTGAGTGATGGAAAGAGTTAAAAAGAGAGGCAGCAAGAAAATGGAAGGAGGTATAGAACAAAGAATGTAATGAGATATGGAGCAATGGAAGGATGCTAGGGATGAGGGAACAGAGGAGAGCAGCTTTAGAAAACGAGATGACACGACT
The DNA here is from genome assembly GCF_027358585.1 of Pangasianodon hypophthalmus. Classification (NCBI taxonomy): domain Eukaryota; kingdom Metazoa; phylum Chordata; class Actinopteri; order Siluriformes; family Pangasiidae; genus Pangasianodon; species Pangasianodon hypophthalmus. The sequence goes on along the minus strand of NC_069737.1, from coordinate 4,629,577 downwards.
GAGTGGGTTTCACTGGAATCGAGCCGTTGCAAAGTTTAGGGACTTCTTTTTCCCCTCCATCGAGCTGCTATAAGTGCTGCCGTTTTGGATTTATAACTCCCTCACTGTAACATGTCCTACACGTTCTCTCTCATCTAACTCAATGTCGGGAGTCATATTGGGGATACGGAGAGAGAGGAAAAATCTGTGCCACAGCAAAAGGAGGACGAATGAGCAAATGCGGCTCTCGAAATAAAAAAAAAGCAAATTTTTGGTTGAGAAGAAAATTTTTCTCCTTTAGTACCATGATTTCGCTGGATCGTCTCCTTTGGTACTTTCATTAAAGAAAAAGCCATATGCAACCAAATTCCCACTGACAGCCGAGGCGGGAGATTTGATTACTGTAATTTCAGAGAGACCATGCAGTGTGAGAGATTCATCAATAATAAACATTCAATATTCCATTTGAACCAATACACAGGGTGCAGATTCATACATGCACAATTATACACGCTATTCAATTTGACAGTAAATTGTGAAATACCGGCCATATTTGACATAAAAATCTATCAATTTTCAGTCAGTCAAATAAGATTCATGATATGAGTCTCAACATACATCACAGACATCAATGTAGTCACGTTACAATAAATGTTAAAGGGACCTCATTTTTACAAAAATCTCTTCAAACCTTTAGTCGTCCAATGGTTAGACGTCAGATTATTAAAATGTGCAGCTTTTCCACAAACTGTATCAGGTTTTAACCCTCTGAGTTTGCAGTCTGTTAGGGAGGTAAGACTGGGGGTGGCATGTACATGATAATAGTACACGACTAGTTAATTTTGGTTTAAAATGGTTTAAATCTGGTTAGTGGTGTGTTTAGGTATGTCGTGGATGTAATTACGGTTATATTTATCCAAATTTTTCAAAGGTTATGTGCATTTAGAAATAGGTTTATGACTGAGAGCTTGCCCGTTGGCTAAAATCATAAAATTCGGATTGGTTTGACGATCCGAACTGGCAGCTCTCAGAGTTTAGATTGAGGTTGGATTTGATTTGCTGTTAGGTGGTTAAATTCTGCTTGTCCTTGGTAATCTTTCTTTCTTCTTCTGGATATCTTTCTGGTTATCACTCTGGCTTATGGCTTTAACCCTTTGAGTTGAAAGAAACAAATTAACGGCCCCTTCCTTTCTCACTTCCTGCCTCTCCCTCATTTATTCCCTTCTCTTCAGTTACTTCTACTTCTCTTTATGTTGAACTAATATTATAACACTAATTGACCTATTAATGTACATATTAAAATGGTCATACATACTTATGCCTACTGTAGGCACAGATAAATATCCAAATATCCAGTGTGTCTACAAAACAAATCCTTCTTGCTAATGATTTCTAAACAATATGTGGTTCAATGCCTTGGTATATTTCATTTGGAGGAGTAATTACGGAGGAGTCTAAAAGACTTTACATCACAGATAATTTAGATATCTTTCATATGTAATGCTTGACTAGATGAGGGAAAAAAATATAATTAGATAATTCCATTAAGATGACAAATGTGTCAGTGTGACATCGTAGAAATCTCTAATTCAGCATTTCAAACAAATTAATGTGGTTTACAATTTCATGCCTGAATTGGTGCTTAATAATTAACAGCATCACACAGATTGCTTAGAGCTTTATAAGTGACTCAAAATTTGGACTTCATCTCTCTCATTATGTGAAAATGACAAATCTAATACTCCTGAGTTTTATATATTCATCTAGTATCTGATTAGTATTGCTGGCCAAATACTGCTACTGCTTTTGCTATTGAAGAGAAAGGGAAGGTAAAAGGGGCAAAGGAAGAAGAAAAAATGTTCACATGTCTTTAGAAATTAACCACCTACGGCATCACCAACAATAGCGCACACGCAGGGTGGGGTGTCTGGCACTCAAAGGGTTAAAGTTGAGTCAATTTGACTGGGCAAATTGTTAAAGTTCAGTCCCTTTAACTTTTAAAGATGCTCATGATTATGAGCATAAGGTTTCAATTGCTCAAACTGTTGTGAACTGGGATAAATTTTTTGTAAACAAGATTTGGCTTAATGTTTCTATAATTAACATGAATGAGAAGAATTCACAACAGCCAAGTACACTGGGATGTAGAGTAAGAAGGGAAGAACCATTGGGAGGGGTTGTATTCTGGCTGTTGTTGGGAGGTTAGGGGGATGTTATGTGCTTGTTATTGGTAGGGTTAATACTCCGAAGAGGTGCAGTCCCATATCAAGCTGTGCAAAAGACACCTTTTATAATAATTTTTTTGGATGCAGTAAAAATGTTGTGCTGTCCAATGTCCAAGAAAAATTACTTACGTATCAATATAAAATAATTAATATTCCTTTTTCTTTTGTCTACAAGATTCATCTACCAAATTGCATAAAAATAGATCATGATTCTCAATAAATAAGTTTATCCATGTAGCACTTGCTTTAAATAGGCTGATCAATTACCATTATTATTAGTACACATGAGAAAACTATCCAGTTTGTTAATTTTAACCATTCTGTTGTCTGTTTGTCACCAAATGCCTGGGAATTACAACAAGCACTGATGGGTCTGCCCCTCTTTCAGAGATATGGTTAAGTCAATAAGATGATTAGCTCATTAAGTGGGATTAATGGAGTTTATTACCTTTGTCGAGTAGCCACTCGTCTACTACCCGACCAAGTCTGTATGGGATTCTTTGTCTGGCAATAGCCAGGCGCTCATTATCAAAGTTCCCTTTAGAGAATTTGGAGAAAACAAAACAAAAACAAAAAAAAAAAAACAAATTCAACATCTTGCAATCTCAATGTTCATAGGTCAAAGGATTAGAGGTCAAATGTTAGAAATAAACAGGAGTTTAGCAGGTTATTAACTTTAAAGTCAGCTTTAGTGTTTGTGAAAAAGATGTTATGCTTTCTTTGGTTAAATGTATTTTTTTTTGTTCTTGGTTAGGAAGTTAACAAAGCTTTAGTTACCATGTGTTTTTAAAATAGTAGTTTAGTTATGAGGTAATGAGTTAAATATATTTATGAAGAATTTAGAAATTCAGTTATTACTGGTTCAAAGTTACAGGAAAGGCTTATTTTATAAATATAAACACATTCAACATGTTCACTTAAAAAAAAACAATCATAATAAACAATATACAATGCAGAGGATATATAATGTTGAACATTTTTTATAGTTTCACCAAAAGGAAGATATTTTCTGTCTTGTGTCCTATTAAATGAAAAGAGTAAAAACCACATTTCATTTTTCAAACCACAGCTTTGATAATTTAACCCAAAAAGGAATAGTAGATTCCTTGCTGCTGTGAAGCTCAAGCTCATCAAACATAAATTTGATTTTAAATATTGATTCAGTTTGACCACACCAAAACTGTTTAAATAAGGGGTGTAGCTGTCAAGGAAAAACGTGATAAGAAAACTTTAATACATGATAACAGTGTCTGATTCTCACACACACACACACACACCCACACACCCTATTCCACTGAGAATTTACACTGCTCCTATCATCCCTTAATCTAGGCTAAAGCTGGACCACTAGGATGTTGAACATGGCATGCGCAAAATACAGTTTATTGTACCACTATCAGCTCAAATTTTAACTTGGAGCCATATTCAGAGTTGGCAACTTAAGTCCAAAAGTTGCGGTCAATATTTATGGAGGGAAGTTATGCATATTCAGAGTTGGGTTACGCACGCTGTTAAGTTGAATTTCTGTGTGCGCCACTAAATCTAGGTCTTTACAAGAGTGCAAATCTTCAATGTGCACTCTTGTAAAGAAAACATGGTTTAAAGGATATGCTGATAGATCTGATGATTTATCTACTATACTTTAAGTTAAGTGCGTGACTCTTGTGTAACTTCTGCATACCGATGTGCACAATGTTGGTATTAAATCCTCACTATCCACATCTAAATCCACACCAAACACCGCCCCAATTTGTCAAGCTAAAACGAAGAAGCTTGCGTAATGTCTTTTACTACAGCGGAATAACAGCAGAGGTGACTGAACACAGCTGGGAGCCAAAATGTTAGCCAAAGACTTAACACCATTAAGGCACAAACACAATAAGTTACATTCAAGCTGATTTCAATCCCCATGGTTTCTCTTAAAATAAATAATCAAATGAATAAATTTTTCTCAAAAAAAAAAAAAAAAAAGAAATTCTAATTCTGGAAACTTGGATTAGAAAACAAGTTTTGCCATGCCCTTTTTGCCATTTTTGAATTGAAGAAAGCAGTGTAGAGTCATAACACTTTCTATGGATATAACACACATAAAACATATCATGATGTTTTATAAGCTATTTTACACACTCTTCAATTACTTGGTTATAATTCATTATAACAGCAATGGTTATAATGTGTTAGGAATTGTTTACAGAATGCATTATAAGTAGGGTTTTGTGACACATTGTATCACCAATATATAACCAAAATAACCTAATTATAGTGCCTTATAACTTTAGTAATACAGTAATAGTAATAATACCTTATTACCTTAAGTATTTATGAACAGCAAGTAAAGTGAGAAATAGTTTGTTTAAATAAAAAATAAAAGTATGGTTGCTGTAGGTTAAGAATTCATAATTAATAATCTGTGAAAGAAATGAAGCTTGTTCTAAAGTGTAGTGCATGTTCAGAAATAAATATGACAATGTGTATAATGCCTTATGAATGCAATATAACATGTTATGAATGTGTTCATAGGTCACTATAGATAGGGTCTTCATAGAAAGTGCTACCAAGATTATATATACAAATTATTTGTAACGCTATAACATAACATACTTATGATAATGAACGGACTTCTATGAAAACTAAATTTAAGTTCTATTTCTTTATTTTGGCCTAAGGGTATGTTAACTTTTGGACTGAACTGTATACATAGCCAATGCCAAACCTATTACTTCTCCATAAAATTGGGTGCTCATTTTCTCTGTCTAGAACTGACCAGTTTGAAACACGGCAATTAAATTCACACTCAGTTTGATTTGCTTTTCCATTTTCTGGTCCAAATTCAGATGATACGTCAAACATTTAATGATCTGTGTCTATATAGACAGAGAATTATTTCATTATTTCTTCTAATGACTGCAGTGTTGACTGTCCTTTAACCTCTATTATACTCTATCCATCTCTCCCTCTTTCTTTTCCACTCTCACTGGCAGTGAGAACAGGAGACGTTGGGAAATCAAAGTTGTCAGTTCTTTAATTAGTGGAAGCAATCTTTTCTTCTATCTCCCTCTTTCCCTCTCTGTCTCTAATGAAGTCGCTCACTCCATTGCCACTGACTCCTTAACTGGTAGTGCAACTTGACTGCAAACGAACTAATCAAAACCCCTCCAAGGAGCTACCCAGAGTCCCTGGCTGACTTCCAGGAATGGCAGCCACATGTGTCAGTGCTGTATCATCTGTACCTTCCATGTAAGTGTACTTCATTAGCAGGTAATTACAACCTTGTAAAAACATTTGGTGCACCATCATGGAGTCTACATTCAGGATATTTTGGTGGCCAGCTGTTCTGATCAGGTTTGGTTTTGTAGTGTGCTTTCTTAAATGTACTTTTACATAAGTACATGTCTCAGAATTTACAGGACTGTGGACTGGGTCTGTCTTTGAGCTCAAATTGTGCATGCTCAAAGATACACCCTTGAAATGTTTTGGACAAGGCCTTCTTGTCTGTGTTAGCCAGCTAACTGTAAAGATTATGAAAATTTTTATAAATGTTTCATTTTATGTTTTATATACATAAAATATTGTGTTGGTCCCCCTCATGCCACCAAAACAGCTTTGACCCGTTGAGGCATGGACTCCATAAGACCTCTGAAGGTGTTCTGTGGTATCTGGCACAAAGATATAGAGCAGATCCTTTAAGTCCTGTAAATTGTGAGGTGGGACCTCCATGGATCGGACTTGTTTGTCCAGCACATCCCGCAGAAACTTACTCGGATTGAGATCTGGGGAATTTGGAGGCCAAATCAACAAATTGAACTTTGTCATGCTCCTCGAACCATTCCTGAACAATTTTTGCAGTGTGGCAGGGTGTATTATCCTGCTGAAAGAGGCCACTCCCATTAGGGAATACTGTTGCCATGAAGGGGTGTACTTGGTCTGCAACAATGTTTAGGTAGGTGGTACGTGTCAAAGAAACATCCACATGAATGCCAGGACCCAGCAGAACATTGCCCAGAACACCACATTTCCTCTGCTGGTGTGCCTTCTTCCCATAGTGCATCCTGGTGCCATTCCCCATCCACATGATATAAAAGAAAACATTATTCATCAGATCAGGTCACCTTCTTCCATTGCCCTATGGTCCAGTTCTGGTGCTCATGTTCCCATTGTAGGTGCTTTTGGCAGTAGACAGGAGTCAGCATGGGCACTCTGACCGGTCTGCAGCTTCGCAGCTCCATACACAGCAAACTGCAATGCACCGTGTGTTCTGACACTTTTCTTTCATAGCCAGCATTAACTTTTACAGCAATTTGTGCTACTATATCTCTTCTGTGGGATCGGACCAGATGGGCTAGCTTTTGCTCCCCACGCCTGAGCCTTGGGCACCCATGACCTTTTGCCAGTTCACCGGTTGTCCTTCCTTGGACCAAGTAGGTATTGTAGATACCATTGTCCTTCCTTTTGGTAGGTACTAACCACTGCATCCCAGGAACACCCCACGAGACCTGTCATTTTGGAGATGCTCTGTCCCAGTCTTCTAGCCATCACAATTTGGTCCTGGTCAAAGTTGCTCAGATCCTTACCCTTGCCCATTTTATCTGCTTCCAACACATCAACTTTGAGAACTGACTGTTCAGGTGATGACAGGTACCACTGACTTCACCTGTCAGTAGTATTAATGTTAAGGCTGTTTGGTGTGTGTGTGTGTGTGTATATGTATATATATATATATATATATATATATATATATATATATATATATATATATATAGGTGTGGTGGTCAGGTGCCTATATACTTTTGGCCATAAATTGTATATTCAGATTTAAACCTGAAGTGGGAGTGGCTTAAACGAGAAGGCCTATAACAAGGGATGTGCATGGGACTGTTTTTTTTAATCCCACTTGTTTAGCTATTATTTTTTTATTTGTTCCTGCTTCTGATAACTAATTAACTAATTTAGTTGGTTCTATTTTCTACACAATATATACACACTAGTGACCAAATTTGACCACCACAACCCTGACCAAACAGTTATTATGAATGAATGAATGAATGAATGCTGTAAATGAACATGGTTTTTGTTTGTCCCATGAGCTTCATATTTGCCCATTGGCTTGTGCCCATAGTAAAGTACAAGCCCCTCCTGCTTGTACTACTTTTGTGTTGCATGCCACAGAATCCCAGTCCTGATGCACACCTCCAGTCTTGACCGGATGCTCTAAACAACAACCACCACCCACCAAAATAATACAAATCCTGGTCCTTCTGAATAACTTAAAATACTATAACCACAAATTCAGCAGAAGTCATCTGCATACGCTGGTCAGTAGCTGTCCATGGTTCTGAAGAAATCAGCATTTATTGAAAAAGCTAAGCTCATGGAAAAGCTGCACAGTATTCCTTTATATACTGAGAGGAAACAGGTTCTGAGACCAGTGTGAAATAGAGTATTATTGTTGTTTGCCAGGCTATTTCAGATAACAGACAGTGCAGCAGTCTCAGAGATGATGTTAAACACACACATTCCCATAGAGAGCAAGAGCAGAATCTCTCTCCCTCACTGAGCTTCACACTGTTCTTTATGGACTTTTCCAGCATTGATGGGTTTCTGAGATGGTAAGTATTATAAAGTAGTGAATTAAAAGCAGTGGTGTGTGAGCAGCACTCTGCTGGCCAGATTAATCCATGGATCTTACTGCTGATTACCAAAACACTGCCAGCCATATTCATCCATCCCCACTGTCTCTGTGCTACCCAGCTTAGTTATATCCATCCATATATCCAGCTACGCACACATATACGTACACTCATCAAGCACTTTACTGGGAGCATTATACTAATACTGGGCAGGGCCTCCCTTTGCTCTCAAAACAGCCTCAATTCTTCACGGAATGGATTCCACAATATGTTAAACATTCCATTGAGATTCTGGTCCATGTTGACATAATTGCATCACACAATTCCTGCAGATTTTTCAGGTGCACTTTTATGCTGTTAATCTCACGTTCTACCACATCCCAAAGGTCTTCTATTAGATTCAGATCCTGTGCCTGGGAAGGCCACTGAACAACACTGAACCTATTGTCCTGTTCATGAAACCAGTTTGAGATGACTTTTGCTTTGTGACATAGAGCGTTATCATGCTGGAAGTAGCCATTAGAAGATGGGTAATTTGTGGCCATGAACAGATGCACATGATCATCAACAATATTCAAATGGGCTGCGGCATTCAAATGATGATTGATTGGTATTAACGGGCCCAAAGAGTGCCAAGAAAACATTCCCCATGCCATTACACAACCTCCACCAGCCTGGTCTGTTGACACAATGCAGGTTGGGTCCATGGATTCTGACCCCACCATCTGTGTGCCTCATCAAAAATCGAGATTCATCAGACCAGGCAACGTTTTTCCAGTCTTCAACTGTCCAGTTTTGGTGAGTCTGTGCCCACTGCAGCCTCAGTTTTCTGTTGTGGCCCATCTGCCTCAAAGTTTGACGTGTTGTGCATTCTGAGATGCTTTCTGCTCACCACAATTGTACGGAGTGTTTATTTGAGTTACTGTAGCCTTTCTGTCAACTCAAACCAGTCTGGCCATTCTCTCTTACCATCTTTCATCAACAAGACATTTCTGTCCACAGAACTGCCACTCACTGGATATTTTTTCTTTATTGCACCATTCTGTGTAAACTCTAGAGAATACTCAGCATGAAAATTCCAGGAGATCAGCAGTTATAGAAATACTGAAACCAGCCCTTCTGCCACCAAGAATCATGCCACGGTTAAAATCAGTGAGACACATTTTTCCCCATTCTGATGGATGATATGAACATTACCTGAAGCTGCTGGCCCATATCTGCATGACTTTATGCATTGCACTGCTGCTGGCCCATTGGCGACCCATAAATGAACAATTTTTATAAAGGTTCCCCATTAATATTCTTAGATTTTTACATGTTTTCCCCAGGATTGATAACAAGATGACTGAGATTAATATAGCCATTATGAAATATTTGATTTTGGGTTTCTCCAACCATTGACCTGTACATTTGGGGTGGAAATATCCATCCATGGCCAAGTCTTAACTTCTTGGAAGAGGCAACCAGGTTTTCAACTAAGATATTCGTAAGTATAAAGTAGTTTATCTAACTGTTTGAGTACAGAATTTGAATCATTGTGTCACCACGTTTGTCCATTCTTGTAAAGGGTGTTGATTCTGACGTTGACTGAACACTCTTAAAAGAAAAAAAAGAACACATTTAAAAAGCTGACACTGTTAACCAACCCAAAACCCCTTGACAAACTCATTTTTCAAAGTGTGCAGGTTTTAAAATGCTTTTTCATTTTTATGCACTTCTGTATACAAAAGCAAATTAATCTATTTACTGGAAAACATTCATAAAGGACAGTCAAGCCTTTGGCATTTTAGTGAGATAAGACTAAGGGGAAAAAAAAGGACGTAAAGTGAGACAAAGAGAGAATGAGACAGATACAAAGAGAGAAAGGCAAAGAGAGAGGCAATAATAGTGTGCATGTCCCTGGGGAACCATCTGCCTCAGTTTATTAAGGTGACCTAAGCAGCAAACCATTTCAGCTTAGCTTTGGACAGAAAGACAAACACTCTATGAGAGAAGAAAGACCCAAGAGGATGCATTGGACAAACAAAGCAATACAGCAAGCTCACTCAAAGCCCTGACGTCTGGCATGCGTTTTGTCTTTTCTGTTTGATATTCAACACTGGGATTCGCCAATATCCTCTTTCGCGAACAAACTTTTTGTTCTACAGACTCTAAACCTTGATGCTAAATAATTTACTGAATGAAAAAACACTATTGATTTATAAAAGAAAATCTGCAGATATGTTACATTTCTGAGGCTAACCATAAGGAGGCACTTTGCACTCCATCAGTCAGTGTTAAATGTTGGATGTGCTCCATCTGCTCCATTCCTAGGGTGATTTCTACCCATCTAACTGGGTCAGTGTTTAATCATTCCAATTTTAAAGACCTCTGCTTCATTATTCTGTACATATTCAAGCCTTAACCTGCTGGAAGAGGCAAGCAGCTATTGAACTAAGATATTCTGGAGTGCAAAGTAGTTTCTTTAAATGTTTGGGAGAATTTGAATCATTAAGGTTCTCATTTTTTGCCTGTTCTTTTGAAGAGTTATCTGGAGTTGACAGAACAATCGAAAATAAAGTTTCTTCTAACAGTTTTTTGGTTTGTCCCTTTAGAAGAATTCAGGGAGTCTCCCTTCCAGAAAAAGAAGAAACTATTTAAAAAATTAGAACTGTTAACCAACCAAAAAAAAAGCCACAAATGGAAACAAGCCCCACCTTTTGTTCTAAGCATACACATAACTGTTATACTGTTTCATTTTTCTACTCATCTCCTTATAAATTTCTTCCAATTAATACACACATCTCAACTCCATAACCTTTTGCTCTGACTCGAGTCAAACCTAAGACATACATGCCCTTGATTGCCCTAACACACACACACACCCAACCCCACACCCACACCCACAAACATGCGGGAACGCTTGGAGAATTGCAATGCAAATGCACTCTTATTGATGTCAAAATGCAGAACAACAAAAACATCAAAGCTCTCAGGAGAACCGGAGGTGACGGTAGAAGAGCTGTAAATTCAGCCTTGAGGTTCCCCTCATCCCTAATTCTCTCCTAATGCCATGTTTAACATCACAAAGCCCGAGCAGCCAGTGCCTGCCATTACACTTGCACTGTTACCGTGGAGATGTGTAGCTTGGCTACTCAGCAATGATGGATGATGGAGGGATCGACCTTTTCCAGACACAAAATGAGAGAATGAGTGTGGACAGGCTGAGATAAGGAAGATCTCTGCCCTATCTCTGTCACGTTCGCTCTTCCTCTTCCTCTCTTGCTTTGCTTATCTTGCTTTTTCTCTCTCTCTCTCAAATACAAATGCGAATATTCTGGTCTAATCTACATTAACGCAAGCTAAAAGAGCTTGGATTTAAAACACCCTCCAATCTGATCAGAGTGCATTCCAGATGTCAACCCAGCAAAGTATTTCACCTGACCAAACCTAGTACTTGAAAAACTACTGCAACAGTGCTGACAGCCACACGACAAACAAACTGTACACAGTTCAGTGACTCTAGTTTTCTAAACAAGAACCATCACGGCTTCTGTAGCAGGTCCTCTTTTCCAACAACATTGGAAAATTGCATTTATTTAAATTATTTAGCAGACATCAGCTCATCAGACCAGAGACGCGCTATAGGACTAGAGACGTTAGCTCAAAAAGGGGAGATTTCACAGATATTTAATTTCATTGACCTGACAACATGGCTTGTTTAAAGTCAACAAAGGAACCAATGTTTAAAGACAAATGGACAAAGATTTATGAATGGATTCTCCGTGCATCACATATCTCATCTGTTTAGAGTCTATGGCACTAATTAGAAGTGGAAACAAAGCATAACCACGTGTATATAGCTATAAACTAACTAACTAACTTGGACCTTTGCATGCAAGGATAAATAATAAATATTAGCTGAATACCCCTGGTCAGTCCTTTGTTTAAAGTAATGCATATTCTATAGATTCACAGATAACTTTAAAAATCTGGCAGTGCTTTACTGTAACTACACAGTATCTACTAAGTAAATATAGAATAACCACATGGAACTCACTAACGCCTGGTTGTTTGACATTGACTAAAATTACACTGCTATTGCACTAAGCTACACTATATGGCCAAAGGTTTGTGGACACCTGACCATCACATCCATATGTGGTTCTTCCCCAGACCATGTTTGCCACGAAGCTGGAAAACATGTTGGCCATCAAAGCCCAAACCTGTTCAAGCATGCCTCTGTGCACAAAGCGAGGTCCATGAAGATATGGTTTCCTAAGGTTGATGTGAAAGAACTCGAGTGGTCTACACGGAGCCCTGACCTCAGCCTCACAAAAACCCTAGTGAACGTTGATGTCACCATGCTAACAGCACAAATAAGAAACATTCCACCCTGAGTTTTTACAGACCAGAGATCATAGATCCGTCCTTCTTGTTTTTTTATTGGCTCACATAACCAGGATTTACAAATTTACATGTCGGTGATCACCTATATAAAGTCTACATGAAGTGAAAGTAACCTCTACTTATAGTAAATTTGTCTTTTATTTTTTTATTTTATAAAGCATAGTCTCCTGTATTACTGTATGAAAGACTCAAAATCTATGGCTGTGGATAAACTGTAAATATTGGCACCTCTGTAGTATCCTATAATTGTGAGGACAAAATTTTGGTCCTCACAAAGGGCTAAAAATGTACACCCACACATACAAGACAGGATTCTCTTATTAAGCTTCCTTCATTATCCAGGTAATACAATTTGTGAAAAAACAAAACAAAACAAAAAAACTCATTTTGCGGCAAACACACTCCAATTTTCTTCAGTTTTGGTGTGGTAACATGGAAAACTCATTTCAATAACAATCAACAGCAGCATAACATTATATTCCCATTACAGTTCAAAAGATTTCCAATTAAGACCTGGTGTGAAAAAAAAAAAGACAGAAAACATCTTCCTTTTCTGCAGTATGGTGAAGGTAAAGCTACTGCCTCAGACAGAGACAGACAAAGAGAGAGAGAAGAATAAAAAAGCAAAAAAAGGAAAAAAAAGACGGAGGGTGTGCATTGGTGTGGTGTGGAGTCATCTACAGCATGATGGACTGTGTGTGTGTGTTTAGGTGGGTGCATATTGTTTTGCTTACAGGTGCTTATGTGGATGATTTATACCATCACAGCTTGACTCACGCACACACAGCATGCATATAAAGTCTCCCCTGAGGCTGCGTTCAACAGTATTTATTTGTTTATTAATACTTTCGGTGTGCAATGTTAGTCATTTCCAATTCCCGCCCACTATCTAACACTCCGCAGCGTGGTAGCTGCTAATGTGCTTTGTCCGTGACACATGTATCCTGTCACTGCATCTTTTACATTCTTATCTAGCTGTATGAGTAGTCAGAAAACTGAGAACTCGCTAATATCATGCTGTATGGAAGGGAAAAGATGGATTAAATCCATCGTGATCGCATCATTCCCTTATAGCAAAAGTATGATCATTGATTATTGGGGAAAAAAACAGCTGTGACATCAATAGACTACTGATGCAATCTTAACCGATTTTGTCATTTAAAACCTTTCTTGTGATGTATAGAATTAAAGGTTTTCTTCTCTCTCTTTCTGTAATTTTAAGACAAGACACTAGAGGTGAACAGGGATTTTTTTTAAACAATAGATTTCACTACCAATCAGTTCAGATTTTTGTTACATTTATTCATGCAAGTGAAGGTTAATTTAAATAAATATGCATAGATTTGCATACTTAATCAAAACAAAAATCTAGCCTTTGGATGAAGTTCAAATCAAAATGTTTATTTCACTGTCAAGAGGAATGAACAATAAGATGATGTATAAGATGAATAATTTTACAGATAATTTTTTTGGAAAACCATTTCTTTATTGTTTAACCAAGAAAATAGTATGTGCTGTTATATAAAAAAAAAAAGTTTTCATGTCATTTTTCCAGTATAAAATCTAACAAAAATCCAATGATCACAACATTTTGGGAAATTCCTCTATAATATACCATTAAATATGGATAGGAAGGAACGTGTAAAACGTGAATAGTGTAGGACATCTAAAAACCGAATATTGAAAAAGACACATTTTAAGGGAAAAAAATTGGTTTTAAAAATACAGTGTGGTTTATTATGTTTCCTCTGGAGTAAGTGGCGCTTGTACATATGGCTTGTAAAGGAAATTGACATGTATATCATAATGACACATATAGTATCATATATATGACATGACATGACTGTGTCAAGTAGGAGGAGCTTAAAGCCTAATTCAAAATTTCATATTAAATTTGAGTGGACAAAACCAGTGAAATAAACATTTTTCTAAAAATCTATCCAAACCCAAGTGTTAGATTCTACCTCTAGTGTTTGGCTTTAAACTAGTTTGAATTTCTCCACCGTTTGTTTATAAAATTTCCTGTTACATTGTCTAACCTGATATAAAAAAAAGTGTGTATAAAAGTGTGTGCGCTCCCTACCTGATGGGAAGCGTTCGATGACGGGCTGGTTGTCCACCTGCAGTGTAGCGTTGCCGCCGCTTCTAGTAAAGCGCACCACGTGATATTTGCCATCGCTCACCACCACTCCATTCTCCTCGATCGCGATGTCGTCCGTTCCCACGTTGAAGATGACGCCGATCTTCCCCCGCTCCTGAGTCACAGAGAGAAAGACAAATCCAGGTTAAATTACCTTTATAGCTGGATATAGAATCGGGTGCAAAAGTCTGTGTCCCCTTCATGGCAATAGAATATTCAGCTTGGCCAAACTTTCCCCATTCTTCTTGGATGAAGAATAAGTTTGCAATATCACCAGAATTTTATATCACAACATTTCTGAACATTTGGACAGTAATGGTATGTCTATTTCTTTCTTTCTCTCTGTCTGTCTTTTCTCATTTCTATCTTTCTCTCGCTGCATTTCTGTTAATCTCTTCATTTCCTTCCCTCTTTTCTGTCTTTCTCTCATTTCTCTTTTTCTCTCTCTCTTGCTCCATTTCTGTCAATCTCTCTTTTTCTATCCTCCTTCTGTTTCCTTAATTTTATATTCGTCTTTCTGTCTCTCATTTTCTCTCCCTCTCACTGTCTCTCTCCATTTTCTCCCCATTATTGTCTATATATCTTTCTTTCTCTCCTTTCATTCCCCCCCCCTCCATTTTCTCCCTCTTTCTGTTTCTTTCTCCATTTCTATATATCCTGCTTTCTCCATTTCCATTTCTTTCTGTCTCTCTCTCTGTTTCCCCAGCTTTTAATCTCTCTCTCAATTTCTCTCCATCTAATTGTCTCTCCCCTTTCTTTCTCCCATTATTCTCTCTCCATTTCTCTCCCTCTTTCCATCTATGTGTCCAGTTCTTTCTTGTTATCTCAGGGAGCTTTTCCATGCCATGCTCATATGTGTCGTGTTCATTAGGCCTTTCTGTAAAGTGATATACAAATCAAACTGAACTGAATGGAATGTGATAGAATGTATTGCGGTATTGATTAGTGATATTTAAATCAAACAATTGACTGGAGTAAAAAGCTTCAGGTAAAGCTGTGATTCTTATCCAAGCCTCTTATTATTCTACTGAAAGCTCTGTATAAATCACTCAACAGTAATGAATATTTCTCAGCATACTGAAGACCGACTCTTTTTATATCTATTAGTGTTGACAGCCACCTACTGCTTACACTTCATTATAGTGTCTCCTACTTACTCTCATTCCCTCCTTCCCCCTCCCTCCAATCCCTCTATCTTATCCTTCCCCCTCTCTCCTCCACTCATTCACTCCTTCTCACTGTGCTTCTGCCCTTTCTGTCAGCAAAGGTCAAAGTCATTTACAGAGTTGCAGAGAGAGACAGAAAGATCGAGAGGAGAGAGAGAGAGAGAGACACACACAGACAGGAGACAGGCAGACGGAGACACAGTGAGAGAGATAGACAGACAGACAGAGAGAGCTATACAGAGAGAAGGAGAGCCAAAGAGAAAGAGAGATAGAGACAGAAAGAGAGAAAGGTATATAGACAGAGAGAGAGAGAGACTGAAAGAAAGAAAGACAGACAGACAGAGATAGACAGAAAGAAAGACAGACAGGGACAGATAGACAGATAGATAGATAGACAGATAGATAGACAGATAGATAGATAGATAGATAGATAGATAGATAGATAGATAGAGAAAAAGAAAGCTAGACATAGAGGAAAACAGAGAGAGAGATAGCGAGAGACACGAAGACGAGAGATACAAAGAGAGATACAGATAGACAGATACATAGAGAGAGGGAGAGAGAGAAGAGAGAGATTCTTATGTGGGTTGGCTCCTAATTATCTATACGTTTTACAAAGTCTTATATTTAAATTTATTTAGAGAGTTATTGCTAGTTACTGATGCATGATGATGATTTTGATGTGGAAATATCAACACTTTCAGTTCTTCACTGCACCATAAGGTGACAGACAGCACTAAGGATTTTGTAGTACATCTGTACATCAAAAATGCACAGTTTCCAGTCTACCCCATCTCTTATTGATATTACTTGGTCCATTTTATGAAATGAGCAATATTCATAAACCATGACACATCAAGACATTACTTTTTATAGTTAAAGTGTGGCCTTTAGGCAGTTCATAAATATTCATGAAATAATTCTCAGGGAATGAAAAAGTGGCTAAAGCGATTAAAAAGTTATTTAATTGAGCAAATGGAAGCAGAGGTTGCTGGATAAATTAGTGATGAACCTAATCACAGGGTATTTTGTGCATATTATCCTCCTACACATTGCTTACAAAGAGATACTCCAGTACAGTTAAATGTTTATTCTAGTAAATTCTACAGTGGAATTCCAGAAAGTTGTCATTAACATTACCTGGATAAATATAAATTCTGCTACTCACAGATAATGTAGAAGCATTAGATAAGGAGTGATTTACTGTTTGTCAGAGAAAAACTGCAACCAGTTATGATCTAGGAGTAGAGCTGAGCTTTAGTTATTTCCTAGTTTTCCAGCAGTAAAAGTAACGGTGTCTTATCTAGAAGCTCAGAAAGCTTTATTGGGTAAGAATAGATGGGTTTGTTGTGCTGTACCCATACATACGGCAGGAACGCACAGCTCTTACTCTCCCAGAAGCACACAGCAAGTCTGGCTCATTACATTTGCTTTTCCCTTAAGAGTTAATCCTACCCTGCACGGAAAACTATCTATAGGATAGAGTGGAGGAGAGTATGATAGAGAGTGTATGAGACAGAGAAAGTGAGGAGGGAAATAAGAGGGAGAAATAAAGAAAATATGAGAGAAAAGAGAAAGAGATTTACATAATTCTCGTTTGTGTTCTGCAACATTAACTCCTTTTCTCCATGTTACAGACTTTTAAATCTGGTCTTACTACCCAAACCATGACATTTTAATGCCTCTTTACCCTCAAATCGACCCCAAATGACCTTAAGCTCATCTTCAAAAGCACTACCATTGTGTTGGAACAAGACAGTTTACCAGATTGGTAACACTTTACATTATTTACTGATTTAATTAACATTTAAACTTAGATTTAATAAAGTCTAAGTAATGCTGACAATGAAACAGTCATTTAGCACATGCACTAATTAATATTTGTTTAATTGTTAATTAAACACACATGGATTTTCTCATGTTATCTAAATCTATGAAAAA
Organism: Pangasianodon hypophthalmus; assembly: GCF_027358585.1. Taxonomy (NCBI): domain Eukaryota; kingdom Metazoa; phylum Chordata; class Actinopteri; order Siluriformes; family Pangasiidae; genus Pangasianodon; species Pangasianodon hypophthalmus. Next base: position 4,612,110 of record NC_069737.1, on the reverse strand, counting down.
ATAAATCCACATAAATGATTAAATTACAGCATGTTCGTGAATTTGATAAATATTTAGATAACATAACTTTGGTTTATGAATGTATGATTATTTGGCATACTTGCTAATGTGTATGGTTTGTTCATGATAATTGTTGCATTAAAAATGTCAATTCATTGAAACTTAATGTAAAGCTTTAGCATTAGATTTATATAATATTGTTATATACAGTGATTACTTAAAAAGTCAAAATCATTTTAGGCCCAGTTTACACCAAGACAACAATCTCCATCACAAACATCCATTCACTCAAACACACATTCAACACCAAGCCTCTAAATTTTTATAGTGAAATCATCCAGCATCCACTGTTCATTCAACTACTAATATTAACCATGAAAGAGCAACGTTCATCATCTAGTTCCATCATTCTACATCAATTAACATTTAAACACTATCAAACACTAATATTCACCATCAGTCACTTTAACACCACCATTCACCACCACCAACTTTCTTCAACAAACACTAATTTTAACCATCACCCTAGCCAAATTCACCTTCACCAGAAAAATAGCACATTTCTTCAACAAACACAACCATTTACCAACAAACAGTAACATTCATTTAACATTTTAACATCAAATACCAATATTTACTTACAAACACCATCATTCTCCACCTAACAACATGCAAACACTCATATTACCAATCAATTGCTGGTATGAATATTTCGAATATTTCATTCTACTAGCCATATTCACCCATCACCCATTAAATACCACTAGGTATCAACATAAAAATACCAAATTCCTCCAAGAAACACAACCAACCAACTTTTACCATCAAACACCAAACCCCAAACCCCATCATTCTCCCTCAAACCCCACTCAACATCAAACACCCATGTGCACACATCAAACACTGAAATTCTCCATCAAATACAAACATTAACCACTGGACACCAGCATTCACCACCAAAAAACATCATTCTCCATCTTACAACACTCAAATAGGCACAAAATATTATCCCACTAGCCATATTCACTGTCAACAAACAGCATCCACCATCAAACACTGATATTCACCCATTAAACACCAACACTCATCAATGTTCACCAAATGCCTCCATCAAACACAAACATTTACCAACTAATAGCAACATTTATCACCAACGATGTTCATAAATGAATTATTACCATCAAAGACCTATAACCTTTCAAACACTACCATTCTCCATCAAACCACATTCAACATCAAACGTCAGTGTTCACTCATCGAACACTAATGCTCATTACCAAAGACCAACATTTACCTTTAAACATTAGCGTTCACAAGAAAACACTAATATTCGCTATCAAACAATGGCATTTTCTTTTTAAAAACCAGCATTCACCATCAATCACCAACCACCTACTGATATTTACTGTTAACAGACAACATCCACCATCCAACGCTGACATTCACCCAACACGTATCATCAAACAGCAACATTCGAAAAGCTTTACCATGTGAAATAACCGAAAAGGCAAAGAAACCAGTATTACTGGTCTTGTTATTTAAGAAACTCTCCAATAATCATACATCATCTGCAGATTTTGAAAGCAACAGGATTTTGCAGAATTTCTGAGTCACAGTCAAGTAACAATAAAGGATTGGTTAGAAATATTCTGTTATTCAAGTAAAAACCTACAATTTGCCCAGTGAGTGGTAATGAGGCATTGACGTTAAGCAAAACATGTTTAATGGGGCATGACCAAGACTAACTCAAAAGCACTGAGAAAGTTTTTCATTCATTCATTCTGTCCAATGAGGCGTCTCTCTGACAGCTGAGCGACACATTAAAGCACAACTTTAAAGTGTTCCTGGAACAAAAACTTCCACCGTGAGGTCCTTGATATATGGGAAGAAAAAAAGTCTCTTGCGTGTTCTGAATTAAAGTCACATTCTAGTTTACTCTCTTTAAGAGAATGTTCAGCTCTCTTATCCACTTGATAAAATGTATGTACTATAAAGATATAGCACAACGCTATTGAATTCTCAAATTTGATTGGTTAGAAGGTGTTGATTGTTGATTTTCTATAGCAACAGCTCTGAGTGCAGTTCTAGTAGTAATTCTTTATTAATTCTTCAATTCGTCATTCTTCAATAAATTAAAATATGCTGTTAATCAAAATTAGTGTTGGGCCACATCACACCACCCCATCGTTGATTATTTTCCTATAACAGCATGACCCAAGGTGTTTCATGACTTACTTATTTCAATTCAATTTTTCGACTGACCTTTCAGAAAACCACTGAGTAGGAGGCGGTCTTTTAAAGATGGAATATGTATGTGTGTGTGTATGCATACATGTAGAAAAAAGTAGCATTAGTCCATTAGACTGAGAAGCTTTAAAAGAGTGAATGAGAAAGTTGGCTTGATGATGCAAAAAAGGTCTTTAGGTAGGCTCTTTTGATGATACTAAGACTTTCTCTGTGTCTCATTTAAATACTCACTTAATTAATCTTGAAGGGTTTGTTGTGTTAAGTCAACATGCATTAAATCATTACATACGGGGTGAGGCCAGATGCTTCCTGAACAGATCTGAGAGAAAGAGAGAGTTTGCGCAATGCATGAAAGTGTAATCTACATTCATAACAAAGCATTATGATTTATTATATCCTTGTATACTTGTATTACTCAACCACTTTCACTGTAGGCACTGCAGGAATGCCATGCCCACCATATTAGATGCTCTTACCCAAAAACACACACACACACACACACACGATATGAATAACAGAACCTACAGGACCTACTTGAAGATAAGCCAGCTGCCGGCAATGTGTGTGTGTGTGTGTGTGTCTGTGGATCTTATTTGTATGGAGCAGCGGTAATCTTCGGCAGTCACCTTGGCAAACTTCTAACCATCGTCTCATCCTAATAGCACTTTATCTCTCCCTCTTCGCCTCCCTTTTCTCTCCATTTCTCACATCTGTCTGTCTCTCTTTGCTGTCCATTCCCCTTTCTGCCTTTTCTTTCTCTCTCTGTGATCTTTTCCCCTATAACCAAACCCTTCCCCACCCCCCCAAATATGTAATGTTTGGGTGTTTGTCTACGTGTTTGTGTCTCCGATGCGGACCAGTGAGTCATCCCGAGCATGCTCAGAATCCCAACACACAACCACCCACACACAATTTTACAAGGCAAATTGTACTAATTAAGTGAGAATAAGTCCATAAATATGGATGTTTGATGCAAGTTCTTTAGTAATTACTTTTGGAGATTTCAGTCTTATTGACAACAGGCATTAAATTAAAGCCCTATTATTTGCTTTCTTCACAGAAACCAATTAAGAAAAAAATCAACATTCATATCTTTCCCGTCAAATGGAAAACGCATAGGCCATTATTTCATTTCACAAAGCACAATGATGCAATTCGCATTTAATTGCTTTTACTAATTCTTTGTAAAAAAAAAAAAAAAAAACATAAAAAAAAATCAGTTTACAACAAACAGGTAGAGAAAGACTGAAGAAAATGCAAAGGTGAAGAGAGAGACAGGGAGAAAGAGGCAGAAAGAGAGAAAGACAGGCAGGAGGACAGAATTAATGAGGTGGACAGAAAGTCAGAATGTCCTTCAGAGTTTCACCAACGTCTCTGGTCACACACACGCACACACACGCACACACACACACACATTGTTAAAAACAGTAACATACACACTAGCATGCCATAAATGGGAGAACCAGTACTTATTATTTTCTAATTCAAGCACTGGGCATGATGTAGTTGGATAGATAAATGGATGGATGGATAAATGGATGGCTGATTTTTTGCATGGCATATCCCATTCACTCCACATCTTATGCTGTACAAGGTTGTTTGTTTGTTTCTGGCCTACTGCCTCCTAACCAGCTGGCTCAGGAAGGGCAAGATGGAGCAAAGGAGTGATGGAGAGTTAGAGAGATTGTTAGTAAAGCGAAGGCGTTTTTTTTTTTCCCAGGAAGAATACCACACATCGATCCTTGACATCCTACTCAGCATATGGCTCCCCATCCACCTCGCTTAGCAATTTCTTCCTGCCTTTTTTCATATGCGCTCCTTTTGGTTGCTCTGTCCCCATATGCATTGCCTTCTCGCATTTATTTTTAGTTCTTTCATTTGCATAGGACTGACTTGATGCTAGCGGCCAATTCACTCTGATACGTGAGGGACTGAGCTATCTGGCTCGCTTTATATCAAACAGGTCAGTGAGTGCAGTGCAAATTACAAACAGGAATTACTAAGTTCATGAATTATTTTCTATTCATACCAGAGCACTGCTGAATTCTGTTCAGAATTGAATTTTTGGATTGTGTGGATTAATTTTCTATAATAGCTCTGACAGTTGCTCTGCATATTAATGCAATCTTTCTAATACATTATTGTTTCTATAGTAACAACTTACACTTGTTACATACCAAGGACTTGGCATGGTATACATTTTAAAAATGTGTGTAATTGTTGATATAATGAAGGCTTCTGTGAGATTTTTATTATGCATTTTCGGAAGGAGTCTCCAGTATCAGTGCTTTGTAACAGTCATAGGTAAAGCTATAATTTTACGTTTTCAAAACTGGTAAAGTCTGGGCTAAATACAGTTTAGTTTAGGCAAGTGAGGGCATGTCATGGCAACTGCAAGTGTATCGTGTGCCAAAGTTTAGTATTAGCATTTAAAATCTGGACAAAACAAATGGACTGAAGACAGCTAATGCTTGTGTGGCATTTCAATTTGTGCCTCATCTGCATACTCTTTTATCAAGGTGGAGTTGTGGGTGTGTTCTGGGAGCTAGATTTTGGATGAGTTATTCGCCATCATTTCTCAGCAGCATGTGGGCCAGATGAAGTGTTAAGTGTGGGCCAGCACTGGGGCATTACTCATTTGGTGTCATATGTTTTTTTTTTTCTTAGCATTGCTTGGATCACTTGTAATAGTTACTCTAGTCTGCCTGGCATATTTGCTCAACATGTGTTTAAATGTGACCTGATAATTCGCTCCATTTCATTGCCACATCACTCTGTGCTGCTGGTTCCGAAGTGACGGTCTTAAATATGTGCACTTTCTGTACATGAATTTCTGAATATGATCATAGCAATGAATCGTAGTGTAGTTCTTTTGGACGATACCTCTGTAGACCAATCAGAATGTAGCTCTTTGAGAAAATGACAAATCTAACCAATGAGAACACATTTGTTTTGGACAATCCCACTGTAACCAATCAGAAATCAGTTTTGGACAATCCCACTGTAACCAATCAGAGCACAGTTCTTTTGGACAATCCCACTGTAACCAATCAGAGCACAGTTCTTTTGGACAATCCCACTGTAACCAATCAGAGCACAGTTCTTTTGGACCATGCTACTATATCCAAACAGAATGCAGTTCTTTTGGACAATGCCACTATATCCAATCAGAGTTCAGTTAGTTGGACAATAACACTAACCAATCAGAACAAAGTTCTTTTGGCTAATAATAATTTTGGATAAGGTCTGTGTAGCCAATGAGAACACATTTGTTTTGAACAGTACCACTGTAACCACTCAGAGATCTTCTTTCTTTGAGTTCTTTCGGATTCAATGAGAGTGCAGTTCTTTTGGAATATGACAAATGTAATGGATGAGAGTGCAGTGTTTTGGAATTAAAAAAGCTAAAAACATCATTTCTGGAAATATTTATTTTTGTTTTGTTGTTTGGTAACAGATGTCAATTCAAGTAAATTGGATTTATCAAAGTTAGAAAAATAAAAGCAACAATAGTAATAATTTTTTTTTTGATTAAGTTGTTGATTCAATGTGTTGTCATGAATGATTGCTGCTGTCACTCGAGTACTCATGCCCATTCCTACTATTTGTCACATCATTGTATTTGTAGTTCTTCTGTCTGAGTCTTCCATGAGTGTGCCATGGAGAGTGTGTGTGTGTGTGTTTCAAATGGAATAGAGCGAGTGTGAGAGAGGAATGCTGATCACCACAGTGTCTGTGTCTGACCTTCAGAAAGAGCAAGTGTTCCTGCTCACTCTCTCTCTCTCTCTCTCTCTCCCCCCTTTTCTCTCCATTCTCTATTTTATTTTCTCCATTATCAATTCTACTCTTGTCAGAGAAATAAAAACAAAGATTTTCTCTCTGTGTTCACTTCTCTCTCTCTCTCTCTCTCTCTCTCTCACACATGTTCCCTATCCTTCCCTGAAAAAATACAGCTGTGCAGGTAATAGAGTTTTTGTTTCACACTGAGACAGGTTTGATCTGATTTCAGATGTTACACCACAGAAACATGTGTTTAAAGCAATAACTAATATTTCACCATACTGTGTGCAGAATTGTATTAATCGTACTTATACATTATTAAATGGTCTGAGCAATTTACTAGAGCCACTTATTTTGATTTGTTGCTTTGTGGTGTCAACTGAGAAATGTTGCTTTTGCAATCATGGCTCCATGAATTAATTATCGGTTGTCTGTCGTTTGCTAGCAGGAGTGCTGTTGTATTCCTTTTTGAATCTGTATCTGCCCGGGAGTTTGGTTGTCCTCTGACATCACGCATTGTAAATAATGGGTTTATTTTTCATTAACATAAAGCTCTATGGACAGCTGTAGTACATAAAACGCGCAGTGTCCCACCATTCATTCTTCTGTTCCTCAACCTCCTCTTCTCCATCTGTCTCACTTTCTCTGCCTTTCTCTCCATTCCCTTCCTACCTCTCACTTCACAATCCCTTGGTCCCTTTGGCAGGTGGGTTGGGAAAGTGATGTGCCGCACTCTGATCACCTCTCTGTTAATTAAAGCTCCTGATGCCTGAAGCGAGCGTGGGAGGCTCTAATTAGAGTCTAATTATTGAAGCCATTGTAAAGGAAGGATATAGCCATGTGTTTTTAAAGGGACTGTAAATTGAGATTAAATAACATAACCGATATGTTTGGCAATACTGTACTTCACATACTTCATATAATGTCATGTTTTATACCACAGTGTTGTTGAACTCTTGAATCTGAATCTGTCATTTACAGGAACTTGTATTGTAGATGCGCCTCATAATCTATGACTAATAATAAACAGATTAACAACATACAGTATACTCGTTGGTGACATATTCTGTTTGGAAGGAGTCTCTAGTGTGAGTGCTTTGTCACTGTAATTCATAATATTTTAAGAAAGAAGTTATAATATCTTGAGGAAAAAAGTCATAATATCTGATATTATGAAAAAAAAAGTTGCCATATTTCAAGAAAAAACTCATATTATGAGATTATAACAACGTCCCTCATTTTAACATATGATCGTTGCTCTGATATCTAAGTATGATTTTGTCATAGTATTTTGACTTTATTCTCAAGCTATTGCAATGTTTTACTGATAATATTATGACTTTTTTCCTCAAAATACTGCAGATTTTTTCTAGTAATGACTTTTCATAGGCTCTTTATAGGTATATAATTTTTCTCTAAATATTACGATTTTATTATTGAAATATTACGACATTATTATTGAAATCTTGTATTTTTATTTTTTTTTAATAAGAGGCCCTTGAATGCCATCTTACTTTTTCATTTCTTGGTAACATGACCAGCTGTGTTTTTTTTTTTTTTTTTTTCTTCAAGAGAGAGAGGAAAAAAGAGGCTGGTAAGGGAATGAATGTTACTAGCTGTTACAAAGTAAGTGATAACAGGAATTAGCTTGTCTCACAGAGGTTCTGTAACGTTACATGTAACCATAAATGGTTAAAAAGCATGAAATGTCAATCAACATGTCATAAAGTACAATTTTCAACTGTGGAAAACAAACAAACAAACAAAAAAAAGACGCTTTGGTATAAGAGCTACTAAGGTACCATAAAACGTAATACAGATACAAGAACATTATCTTTATACCATTTAAGACTTTCCTGTCTGTTACCTGCTAGATTGTGTGAAAAGAAATGAAAACATTTTAGAAATCAAACAACTCAGATTCGGTTGATTTTAAAAGTTTATAAGACTCGGGTTTCAATGTTTCTACCATCTTTTTTATTTATTTATTTATTTACTTATTTATTTATTTTTAAAACCAGGCACAACTAGCCAGTTTTTTGAAACATGTGCCTAGTCGTTATCTAGAACTTAGTCAAATAAACACTTACTTCTCAAATTCTCTGTCTAGAATTTGAGAGTTTTTGTCAAAAAGGTCATGCCCATTATGAGTGATTTAGTTCCCTTTCCTACTGCTGTGAATATTGCAGTATTTCCATTCCTCCTAGACTGCTGAGCTAAATTATACATGCATATCTGACCCCATTTACTGACATTTTTCAAAGAGTTTTTCTTCTTATAATGATTTTTATAATGATCTTGCCTCCCTTGCCAGTCTTCTCATATGTGTATGTGTGTTGGGAAATGGTGATGGATTTCTGAAAAGTAGGAGAATGGATAAGAAAGAAGAAGTGCAAGAAGAGCAACTTTCATGTCGGTAAATTAATCTATTTTGTTTTCTGGTTTTCAGTAATTAAGTTCACGTGCGAAGAATTTCATGAATGCCTATCGATTTATTCCAACTGCAGATTCGGAATGAGGTTAGCCATGTACAAGGAGAGGCATTTAATATCAATATTTCCATAATGATAAGCTTTCTCAGCAAAAAGGTCCTCCAAATGACCTTATTGACTAAAAGAGTCTCAAAATTAAATATTAATCAGCTTTAAAATGCTAGCTGGACGCCAGCCCTTCATCCAGTTGTAAACATTCTTACATTTTTATGTCATTATAAAAGTGCATGCATCTATGTCATTAATTTGACTTCATAAATCATTAACTTAAGACTTTACCTTTTAATTTTGAATCAATATGCTGTTATTTTGACTTAATAATACTTTGTGCTAGCTAGTGAGCTGGGTGTTAGCTAGCAAATAAAACTGCTATAATCTTGTAGTAATGTTAAGCTGTCTTACTTGTCTCATTTAGCCCTAGGCTAGTTGCGATGGCCTAGATACAGTGCTATAGATTAAACTTTAGTGCTAACTAAACTTTTTTTAATCCATTTAAGCACTATAGAAACAATAACATATGAGAAGGAGTGCACTGATATATACACGTGATTTGCTTTGCAGCAGAACTAATGTCCGAACAGCTGTCATAGAAAATGAACCAAAACCTTCCGATCCAATCAGAAAGAAGAATTCAACGGCGTTAAACAGAATAAACAGCTTTATCTTATATTCTTAGTGAAAGAGTGAGTGAAAGAGATGAGTGAAGCATGCTGTAAAGCGACAACACGAGAAAAGCAGAGAAATAGATAAGCAAGGAGCGCAGGATACACCTATAAAGAGCAGAAGATGAATATATAAATGAATGAGTGCGCAGTGATTAGTGCTGATTATAGGCTTACAGAAACTGAGCAGATCCATGAATGACTGCGAATTTCATTAAATCAAAATGAAAGTCTCTTTTATTCTCACTGTGCCAGAGCCCAGTGGGAGCCATTCTGGATCTGTTATTTCTCAATAAAAACGGATACAGTGAGGGTCTTTAAAGCTTGGTGAGAAGATGAGAGAAATTATCTCTAATTGCCCGTCAAAACCTGCTACTGACATTGTATCATAAAAGCTACTATCTACTAAAAGGATAATTCTTATGAATCATTTTAACATTTTACTTAAGGGTGTTGTTTATAGGGCTACATAACACCTACAGAAGCTGCTAATGACAACTGATAAAAACAAATAAACATCTAAAAACTGTTTTTATGAATTTCCATGTCAGGTATAGCAAACAGCAATTATACTGTATAAAATATATAATATAATGTATAAGTTTACTAATATTTTAATAATACCAAATATATGGTATTATGAAACTTATTTAAACTAAATAATCCTTTTTAAATATGGTTAATGTAATAATTTTATACAGTGGATTTTAAAGATTGTTAAGGTCCCCCTTTTCTCCTTGAACTTGATTCACAGTTGATCAAGCAATAAATTTGTGATAAGCTGTATTTTTGATGTAGAGGGTGATATTAGGGCATAATGCAGATTTTCTAGCTATCATTTACAGTGTGTTTGTAATAAATCAGTGTATTACCAAATAGATTTGTTCATTAAGAAACTCATCCCACATACCTTCTGTTCCTATGGCTGACCCATGAGCTTCTGTACTAATGATCAAGTGTGTGTTGTGTGATAGATTTTTTTTGAACTTACTAAAATGTAAAGCATGTAGAGGCTCTAGACTTATTGTTAGAAAGCACTGGGCTAAACTGTGTGAGAGAAAGGTAGGTGTGAATTTTAAATGTGTCCATGTCAGCTTGTCGAATTGTTCTTTAATTCGTATCTGGACTCCTTTGATTGGAGTCTTGACCCCAGCCAATAGGACTAGCTTTCTATCAGCCTGTCCCATCTGACAACCAATAATGAAAAAGCTGCTTGTGGGGACAAGAGGGGTTCATCAGGACAACACGTAGAAACAGGCAGACTTCACTTAATTTTATTTGTATCACTCTATACTGTTGTCTTCCAGTCTAAAGCAGACTAAAAAATTGGATAAATTGGACATCACTAAATTCAAAGAAAAGCAGTAGGAACTACAGTGACTTTATACTACCATCCTGTCTCCTGTACTAGCCTAACAATGTTTACACATCTTCAGGAATGGTTCTTGTACATAGAGCAACATTATAAAAGTATCTGAAAACGCTATAAAACTCTTTTAAAATGGAAGAAATGTTGGGAGGGTGAAATTGCATTAAATGTGATAAGGATGTAATGAGAAGAGGCTTTATTCAGGTCTGACATTTGAGATTCACTGAGAGGAGAAGAAGAAGGTCAGGCAATCTCAGAAGACCAAAATCAGGATAACCCAGAAGACCAAGGTCCAGAAATCCAAGAACACCAAGGCCAAGATGATCCAGAAGACCATGGCCTAGAAAACCCAGAACGAGGTCAGGAAATAGAAGAACACTGCCAGGAAATTCCAGAAGACCAAGGCCAAGATGATTGAGAAGACCATGGCCAGGAAAAAAAAGAACAAGGTCAGAAAATTCCTGAAGACCAAGGCCAGGAATTCCAAGAAGACCATTTCCAGGAAAACCCAGAAGACCAAGGCCAGGAAAACCCAGCATATAGAGACCAGGACAACCCAGAAGAACAAGGCTAGGAAAACCTGGTGCCCAGACCTGGGCCTACTGGAGCTCCGCCTTGACCAAAGAATGGACCCACCAAGCTAGCTCCCAGGGTCCCGGGGATGGTTCCAAATTCAAAAGCTAAAATGGCAAAAAACAAAACTTAACATTAAAATAAAAGACAGAACATGCTGGTGGAAAGCAGCAGCACAGGCGTGCACTGCACACTACAAATCAGTGCGTGTGAAAAAGATATTGAACATATAATAATAAAACAATAAATACACTTGTCTCGCTTGTATTGCTGTCTTAACTTGACAGCTTCCTACCCACTTTCTCTCTGCTTATTTGTGATCTATTTCTCTTTCTATGCCTTCACCTCTCAAAATCCCCTCACATTTTTCTCTCTAAGGTAGAATCTGTCCAATTTTCTTTCCATCCCTCATTCTCTCTCTCTCTCTCTCTCTCTCTCTCAGCACATCTACCTCAAACCCTTTTTTGTTTCTCTCTGCTTCTGTTCCTTCTCTCTTCTTTGTCTCTTCTGGAAAAATCTGAGCACTCAGCATTCAACTGCATGGCTGTCACACTGCACAAGTGCAACGGTCAGTCAAAAGACAAGAGTACAAACACACAACCACCGAGAGAATTACAGAGTGTGAGAGTTGGATACATTTAGAAAGGACAGCCTGAGGCACACAAACACATTTGAGTAGCAAATATTGGGCTCAGATTTGTTAACTGTAGCCTGGCAGGATGAGGGTCGGAAAGTTCAATTTTGACTTGCTGCACTGTTCAGTTACAGTCTAAACATTTTTGTGAACATTTTACTTTGTGTACTGCTTAAAAATCTTTTCCATGTGATCACTGTTTGGAAGAGCTGCAGTGGGTGAAATACACCCTCTATTTATGTAGCATTATTTCTCTCTTACTCCTGTGCAGCTGCCCTGTTACCATGACAACCAACTCACCTGGCTGAAGGATTCTGGAACACACACACACACACACACACACACACACGCTCCATTAAACTAAACATTAGATAGGCAGTAAAAAAGGATTACCATATAATTATTAGCATATACTCACTTACACTTCTAGTTTAAACAAGTCCCGATTAACTGTCTAATTATTGCCTTTGTGTTGAAATCTTTCTTTGTATGAATTAGTGCTTTGACAATCAGTGGCAAAGCTGTTCCTTCACCTTTTCCAACACAACAAAGACTTTAGGACAGACGGCTTCCTGCTTTGCAGTTTCTCGTTAACATGACAAGCTTTTTAGCTTATTAATCTCTTGAGAGAAAGAAAAGAGAGGCTGGTGATGGAACAATGTTTATAGCTGTTATAATGTAAGCGATAACTGGAACTAACATGTTTTGTGAATGTTCCACAACAATAAACGTAACTATAAATGGATAAAAAGTAGGTCATACTTTAATAAATAAATAAAAAAAAAAATAATCGTTGACAAATTGCTGTCAACAGGAATAAAAGGAATAAGAGGAATAAAACACTTAGTGGAGTGCTGTTATTGGAAAATAATCAACTTCGGGGTGCTAACAGTAACTCTGTTTTGCACTGGGCCTCATCACACCACCCTGTAATTGATTATTTTCCTATAACAGCATGCTCCATTGTGTCTAAACATGTAAACATGTATGATCCATGATTTTATAATGAGCCTTAGAAATAGGTGTCATCTGTATGTGTAACATAATAAATGGATCAATCCAAGCCCCTGACTATGATTTTGCCAAAGACAGAAAGAGACATAAGCTGGAAAATAAAATGGTGGTATATCAGACATCCATTTCCACCAGGCTGAAGCCTTCACTTAAAGATTGCAGGCACACAGTCAGTTAATAAGGTTCTGTGCAGCAGGATCTGCTCAGCACCAAAATGGATGCCAAGTTTCCATCAATTGATTTAGTTTTCTAGCTTTTCTGTCGAAAGCAGTGGATCTTTAATATCACTGCATTAACGCTCAGACACACAGGATTACAATAATTGGCTTGCTGTAATTCAACTGTTTTATTCTTTAAAACATTTTTTTGCTTTATGTAGACACCTGCTGTTCCATCAGCCTGATCAATCGAAATAACACACACAAAAAACACATCGATCACATGTGGCATCGCAAGAAAATGTGGAGTCTGCTAATTAATTGTGCTAATTGGTTTATTGAACTGTGTGAGCTGAGAGCAGAGCCCTTTGGATATGATTAGGTTTCATAATGGTGGTAATTGTATGTAATTGTTTAATTCTGATATAATTGAGTCTTCTTTATTAGCTTTGTTCAGTCTGACTCATATTGTGTCTTGCTTGCCAACAAATTCTGTCGAATGGGAAATATGAATCTGAAAGGATGGATAGGAAAAGATGTTTGGGTGTAAGTAAGTATAACCAACACACTTGTACACTGTTCTGTAGTTAAACATGTCATTTACAATATAAATTAATCTTGGTAAAGCAAAATTTTGGCCAAGAAGGTTACTTCAAAAGTAGTTTGTCAGCCAAGACATGCTTGATAAAGTTTGCTTCTTCAGTGTTATGCAGTAAAAAAAGCTTATACCTGCAGTTTAGCACAATGAAACTATTTACTATTTATGTTATTGGATCAGTGGTCCTGTTAATCAATCGCTGCCATTTGATGTCATAATTCAGAGGGAGCGGGTTTATAGGATTGGTCAAGAGAGTCTGTGGGAGTGGGTGGGATTGGTCAAGAGAGTCTTCAGGGGTTGGTGGGATTGGTCAAGAGAGTCTTCAGGGGTTGGTGGGATTGGTCAAGAGAGTCTGCGGGAGTGAGTGGGATTGGTCGAGAGAGTCTTCAGGAGTTGGTGGGATTGGTCAAGAGAGTCTTCAGGGGTTGGTGGGATTGGTCAAAAGAGTCTGCGGGAGTGAGAGGGACTGTGTCTGTGTGGTTGGTCGAGAGTCTGTGAGAGTGGGAGGGAGTGGTGAAGAGGGTCTGTGGGAGTAGGTGGGATTGGTCAAGAGAGTCTTCAAGGGTTGGTGGGATTGGTGAAGTGGGTCTGTGGGAGTGGGTGGGATTGGTCAAGAGAGTCATCAGGAGTTGGTGTGATTGGTCAAGAGAGTCTTCAGGGGTTGGTGGGATTCAGTTTGGTTGGTCGAGAGTCTGTGAGAGTGGGAGGAAGTGGTGAAGAGGGTCTGTGGGAGTGGGAGGGACTGGTCAAGAGAGTCTGTGTGAATGGGTGGGAGTAGTCAAGAGAGTCTGTGGGAGCAGGTGGGATAGTTCAAAATCCTTTGGAATTTGGCGGGGTGGGATTCAAAAAGACAATCCTGTGCATACCTCTACTTCAGGGCAAAACTAAAAAAGCAAGATTTAGGCTCCAAGCATACAGTATCTTGACTGATTGACTACATTTGAGGAACACTGTGTGTAGCTCATTTTGGCATGAACTACATTTTTAAGGAAACAAGCCATAACAATGAATCCGAGCTGTCTCCATCTTTTCTAAATACACCACTCAGACTTGGTGAATCTGTTTGGTAATACTCTAGGAGGTTTCATGCCCCAGTGTGTTTGCCTCTTTTTTCTCAGTGCTTCAGAGCTTACTTCAAGCAAAAGGCTTTAAAAAATTCCTCAACACACACTGGACCATATTTAGATTTTAGCCCCAAAGAAATCTCCAATGAACAATATGTGTCTGAGACATAGGAGTATTTACTGTATGTTGTCTCTGGCTTTTCTACAGCAGCTAATTAACTTTTCCCGTAATTACAAGTGCAGACATTTTTATTGATCTATGACTCATTGCTTACACAGACATTTATACACACACTATTGTCCTGTCTTATCTTTCCCGCATACAGTAGTTATATGTTTACATTCCAGCTCTGTGTTTCCCTAATCAGTCATGACTTCCTAATTCTTTGCCATGCTTTTTATTTTAGTGATATCTTTATCTCCAGTAGTGCTACTGCTACCAAACCAGAGCAAAACCAGACCATTTTCTAACAAAAATGCAAACTGGATTTCAGTGTGTGTCTTGATTTGCTTTGGCATATTCACAGATTTTTTAAAAAAAGAATTGAACAGAATCTACCCTCGAAAAAGGGAATGTGAGGAAAGAGTGACAGATGAGAGTCAAGCAGAGACTGAGCCAGTAGGAAACTGTCAAGATGAGACAACAAATCAAAAGAAGAGAGATACAAGTATATTTATTGTATGTATTCAAGACTTTCACTGACACTGGTGGATGTGCTGTGCTCTGGGAATATGTTACCCCATCAAATTCACATCACTTCACAGGGAGAAAAAGGCACAATTTTTGCCACAGAAATCTGAATCTTGAGGGGCTGTAGAAGTGATCTATCCACCCACCAAGCCACATGGTAAACTATATTTATTTTTTTATAAAACATTCTCTAGCCATTTCATGGTGACTTTGGTATTCTCTAAATCTTACCACTGAAAGAATATACACTACCTCCAGTAGGCTTACACTATACCAGCACAGCACTAAATCAAACCATGACATTTCTGTCTGCGTGTGTATTTGTGAGGGTTTGTTTTCCTTCCTGCAGTTCCATCTCTGATTATCTGTTCTGTCTGCAGGACCCTGCTGCAGATACCACTGTTCCCTGGTGCTAGATGTGCTTTCTATCAGCTGTAATGAATGCCTCTCTTCTTTATCTCCACATTGGACCTTGAGCTGGCGGTCTTCTCTGGCTTCTGTGATTTAATCCCTGCTCTCTCATCCTTCCTTAGTCAAATATATTCTGGCTGAGCCCCAACTTCCTCGCTATTTGCCTTCAAACATCTTCCTCAAGAAACGGAAGCCATGGTAATTAAGCAAAGGTTTACCATCCTTTGGGAAATGGTGCTAGTTTCTGGAGCTAAGGACCTTCCTGCATATTGCTTTTAGGGAAGATATTGCAGTAATTTCATTATTACATTTTGATGCAAAATGAAAAGGAGTAAAGCTTTGAAGAATTTTTTTCTGTAGTGTCTGGGTAGAAGTTAGGATTTCTGGAGCTAGACGGACTGTCATTTTAAAACCATTACTTTTCTGAATTTTCCTTAAAGTACAGCACACTTAAAGCCCAAATTGTAAGGTCCAGATACCTATACCTATACTTAAACCTAAGTTTAATGCTTTAAAAATGGTTCCTCAAGGGTTCTTGGGATGCATAACAGTTCAAAACCAAAAGCCAATTATAAAAGAATTTGCTGTATGGTTCCAAGGCAGCACACAGCTCCGGGGTCCCTGGTTTGATCCTAAGATTGGATTCCTATCTGGGTGGAAATTTTGATGTTTTTCTAGGGTCTGCCTGGGTGCTCTCCAGGTTCTCTGGTTTCCTCTCACCTCCCAAAACTGAGCCAGTAGGTGGAGTGGCTATTCTAAATTACCTGTAGGTGTGAATATGTGTGCATATTCACATTCATACTGGAGTCCACCTGTAGCTTCACTACAGTGCTGGAAACTGAGGTTAGACAGCCACGGTTTTTGTGTGTGTGTTTTGGTAGAAAGACACACTCAGTACACTTTGTATACAAGGTCAGAGATTTTGTTTTTCCATATGTGTATTTTTCAAACCAACAACAAAGTACACAATGCAAAATTGATGCTTCTGCAAAAGCAGAGCATGACTTCCCATTTTCCTGAGACCTCATCTAACGTAAGAACCTTTTCCCATGTTTTCCTATTAGCCATTTCAAAGCTAAGTTCAAAAATTCAACCCCTGGTTTTCTTTTTTTTTTTTTTTTATCTCATTTGTATTCTACTCATCATTTCCTGAAATCTTGCACGCAGCAATTTAGGAGAAGGAAAAGAGCTCCTTCTCTGGCATGCTGCATTCCGGCATGCATATTCAACAGCTTTTCAGGGATTAATAAAAACAGTGGCAGGAATCTCCTACGCCACACCTCCACAATAAATGTAATTGCAGTAATACACACTGCAGATTAAGCAAAGCTATCATTAACCTAACAGGTGGGCTGGAGGAGTGAAACCAAAATTGCATGTTGTGTCATTTGTTTGAAAAGGGTCACTAATCAATCAAGGACAATTTGGATATTTGTTCTCAAAGAGCACAAGCTAAGTTTTGGCATTGAGTGCTGAATATTTCATTTCCTCCTCCTTTTTGGGACCCCCTTTAGAGCAATTGGCACTATCTGGCTCTGCACGCCGTCGTACCCACGCTAGCACTTCACAGAAAAATGGAGATTAAGCCCTCTCTTGGCCCCTTATCTCAGCGCACACACATCGGAAATCCGAACATACTCCGTGAGAGCAGCACAAACTTCGTTTTAAATGTGCTTTGACCCAGCTTATTTCTCATTCCTGACGTTCAGAGGAGTATAATTGACAAATGTAATGGTAGAGCTAGATGGGAATGGGCAGACTGCTTTTGACCTTCCACAACCTGATCTGAATAAGGGTTTATAAATTGCTCATATAAAACCCTTCTTTCTGTGTTTCTGTTGCTTCCTTTTAAGTCTGAAAGAAGGCTGTTATTGACACTGCCATATTCACTTATATTACTGTCCAGCATGAAAAATATTAAATCATTTAATCAACTGCTTAAGAGAATTTAAGCTTCTACTGACATTATATTACTGCAAGAGGTGTCTGTCATGATGTGATCATTTTCAGGCCCACCATTAGCGCTCAGCTAATCAGTCCTTCCAGGCTGATGCAGAATCATTTAGCTCGTTAGAGTGGCCAGGGTGCATGCTGTGAGGATAACCTTTAATTGTACCAAAAGCTTTGCACAAATCCAAATCTTAAATGGACATCTTTAATCAGACATACTGGCACCAGAGAAATAAACCTCACTTTTATTTCATGCAGGAACTATGAGTTTGAATTAGTGAACCTTGTGAAAGAATGAATAGGCTTCATGTATCAAGCAGTAGCTCATTGCTAGGTCACATTAGCATTATGCATGTAGTTACATAAAACTGAGAAAACTGATTTTTTATAATACCATATTTCAGGACTAAATGCTCCTGCAAATGATTTCCGAATAAATTTGTTTGTATCCGTCTTCATAATTCGGCTCCATTACCTGGTACAATTCGGTGTTGCTCTGTCGTTTTCCCCCAACCAACAAAAAATATTCCAGGAGGTAGATGATGTGTTATAGCATGTTTCTTTACCCGCTGTTTCCAGGATAAGCTCCTGATACACTGTGACCCCAGGTGAAATATAATAAATAATAATAAAGTTAAAAAAAAGTTAACCTAGATTGGACAATTCCAATGATAAGCAAAGTCACACATTACTCCCGTCTATGTAGTGAATGGTCAGCAAATTTTAAACCATGAACATGTGTCATGCAAACAAACTTGCCTGATAAGAATAAACTCTTTCAAAACAAAACAATCTTAGTTGTAATTCTGAGCATTTGGTATTTCTTGCCCTTCCATTCCAATTTACTTTACATTTTAAAATTTAAATAAAGCAGCACACCCTGATCCCCTTGGTCTAGCTTTGCGTTGAAAACAGGGCCAGGGGAAAGCTAATTCCATTTGTTTTAATCAAATAGAAGCGAAGCCTTTGCCAATAGCTCTGGGAAAGTTTCCAGCAAACACTCTTTCCTCCTGCTTAGATCCAGCTCTCTGAGCTGTATGAAGATATGAACACCATAACTGCTTGTTAGCTGACTCTGAGTTTCAGGTAGTATATGCTGAGCTAAAGTTTGTAGCAGAAGCTCGCACAGGATGACACTCTCAACTCCCTTGTCTGAGTCATTCATCCATCTGCCTCCACCTAAGAGATCTTTTTAAGTCACTTTTTCTGCAGTAATAATCTATCCTGCTCTCTCTGGCTTTGTTAGATGGTACAGCACAGACTCAGACCCAAAATGTGTGTGTGTATGTGTGTAAAGTCTGACTCAGCTTCAGCCCTCGAGTCAGATGGAGGGTAAGGGGCAAGTTGTTATTCCCTAGGTATCTGCAAAGTTTAAACTTTTAAAAGATGATGGATTTAGATTTAATGAGCAAAGTTTCAGGCTGTGTGATGGTACTGATGCTGTACTTCCTGAGGATTACCTTCCATTTACCTGGACTCGGTTTCATTTCACCCACATGTGGATCTTAACTGCAAAGTCTGTTTTAATATTTTTTCCCCTATTTTCACAGTCCTTTGAAAGTACAGGTGAGTACTCTGTTGATTATTAGAGTCTACTGACAATGTCCCTGTCCCAGATTCAGACAGAAACCAGGACAAACGGGGTCTCCAGTGGTGCAACAGTTGGCACTATTGTCAGGAGATTGCAGCTTCGATCCTGATGACACCACAGACATCCATGTCCAGGAATCCAAAGCAGTGTAACTGGCCATGCTTTCTGTAGGGCGGGATGGCTTTAGCCAATCGTCTGTGTCTGTGAGCTCATGTATGCAGAAGAGGGCAGTTATGGTTTTTTCCTCTGAGTGTGTTCAACTACTCCGTGATGTAGCATAAGCAGGAGCAGTTGCATTTATTACACCCATGACTGTATTTCACGGCGCTTTCTCAATATCTGTCCAAATGGAGATCAAATCTAGGGGGCATTTCGTTCTGTGATTGAAAGAAAACAGCCCCAGCCTCATGTCTTCATATCATTCTGTGTGGTTTTGGTGGTTGCTGTTGAGCTTGGTTCCACCAAAATCCAAAATAATCCACCTTAAGACATTTGTTAACAGCAAATAATCCAGTGCGGATGCCAAAAATGAAACCTTATATTGAGATTTTTTTTTGTGAAAGATTGGGTTTTTAGCCCTGCTAGTCTATTTATACCAGCTGCCCCTGTGTACGTCATAGATATTTAATGCCAAAACCATGGAATCAGTTTGGTTTGTCCATTCGCCACTTTTCTGCTAGCATTGCTATGGGATTGTTCACGACATGCACAAATCTTGCAGTAGTGTACCTTCCTAAAATTTTGCCATAATTACTGGAATAGCATGCCTATCATAAAAAACAATAAGAAATGGGAATACTTCAATCAGTTTAATTCAAAAAGTAAGTAGCTGAAAAACAAAAGTTCTTAAAGTGCCCTTTCTACTCCATTTACTTTATAGCATCTTCGACATCTTTAATGCTTTACTGTAGGTCTAAAATTTGTGCCAAAAGTTTCACCATATTTCTCTATTACAGATAAATGCCTTCAGCTGATACAACAATATTTCAAGTTGTTTTTTTTTTTCTTCTTTGTTTTTTGCTTTTTAAAAGCATGCCCGAGTTTGTGGGCGGTAAGGCGCTGAGGAATCTCAGTGCTAACCAAACCAGTGCAGAAAGGATGTTCTTTTCCTCCTTCTTCATTCATTGAACTTAAGTGCACTTGGTCCTGACTAGAAGTTAGGGAAGCTTTTTTGGCTGCTAACAGCAGAAGGATGAATTTGAGCTCACAGCTCACAGCTCCTCCCCAACGACAATGCCAGACTGGAAGAAACCCGTTTAAAATTACAGATGTGCTCAGAGTCGGTTTGTGTGAAGGGGATTTAGAAAATAAGGGAGGGGGATTATGCAGACCGGTTCCAGCTAGTGTGTAGGAAGGGGTTTAGAGATTTATGTGCTTTTGCTAAACTGAGGTTGTATGAAAGTTAGAGTGTGTATGTGTGTAGGGGGCAGAGGTTGATGGGAGGATGCATCCCTTAAGCCCCTGTACTGCATAAATAGTTCGTCGGTGTACAGAGGGCTTCTCTCTGGACAAGCGGAGCAAAGTTTAACATCTTGACCTCTTCCCTGCAGTGGCTCTTTTCTCCTTGTGAAGTATTTCTCTGCTTTTCTATTTTTGTTCCTTTATTTCTGTTTTTACTGTCCACCTTCCTCCAGCTACGGTGCCTTTTGTCATTCTCGCAAATCTTCCACCTAACCTTGTAATTTCAGTGTATTTCATACAAGTCATGTTTACTATACAATATATGCAAGACTAGATAACAGACACCTGTTATGTAGTTACAAAGGTGATGATAGACAGCAGAAAGATCCTGTGATTTACAGAGTAAAGGGGAAAAAAAAAGAATTTTTACCCCAATTTTGGTAATTTGACATTTCATACCCTGTAGCTTTCCCCTATCACATGACAGCCACAAACCAGGGAGTGTGAAGGCTAGCACACACTTCTTCCAAGATGTGAAGGCAGCAAGCACATCTTTTTTTCAAACTGCCACTCAGGCTACATCACAGGGCAGCTGAACATACCTGAAGGAAAGCACTATCTGCCCTCTTCCTCATACACTCCCCTCCAAAAGTATTGGAACGGCAAGGACAATTCTTTTGTTTTTGCTATACACTGAAGACATTTGGGTTTGAGGACAACAGATCAGAATTTAAGCTTTAATTTACTGATATGTACATCTAGATGTGGTAAAAAAAAAACAACAACAAAAAAAAAAAAACTAAGAACATGGCATCTCTGGTGCCAGACCACCCACTTTTTAGGTCAGCAAAACTATTGGAACAGGTAGTCTTAAACCAAAAAAAAAAAACATTACATTTGTAATGGGGACGTTCTTTGAACACCATGATTCTAAAGGCATCAATGGAACCATGAATTGGAAAAAATGTAAAAAAAAAAGACAAATAAATAAAATAATAAGCAGGTCATGATCTTGATGACAGTACCAAGCAGATATTTTCTGTCATTATTATTTTGAGAAAGCCTATTTTTTGTTTGTTAGAAACAGTCTCAATTTGTATAAATCTTCCCTGTGTACTCTATTCTCACTCTTTCCTCTTTTGCTTTATCTGTCCATGTGAGTGTGACTGCAAAAACATGATGTATTTGTGTGAAGGCTATCAGTATCATCTGTCACTTGTCACACACTTATCTCTCTCCATGTGCGCCTTCGTACATAAACTCCCTCTAATCTACAAGTGGCCGTACTCTGGATTTGGCATGACAGACTGGCACAGGCTGAAGGATGTTTGTCTTATGAAGTGACCTGATAACCTGTGAAAGATTTAAAGCGTACAGTGGCTTTGCAGGGACTTGCTCTCTCAGGGCTGCCGAGGCTTTCAGTCTTGTGATATCTCTCACAATGAAAGCCAATCAGAGTAGAGTGCAGGGAACCCCATTGCTCTTCACTGATATATAACCTCAATCTTTCAAATCAGTGAAAGAAGGCAGAAAGAGACACTGACAGATAAAGACTGAGAGATTTACCCAAGTAGAGATTAAGGGAGAGAAATGGACAAGACATACAGAGGGAAGATGCCATTTTAGGACAGGAAGAGGGAAATAAAGGAAAGAAAAGAAAAGAGGAAGTAGAATCTGATTTTACACTGTGTGAGTTCAGCTGTCTTTTTAAGATTATTACTTGTCACACTGTATGAGATGATGCTGATAAAATCCTGCTTGAATTCTATAACAGACTGTGCGATAATGTGCTCTTCATTTCAGATTATACAATGAAGATCTTCTATAGATCTGTGATTAAATTAAATTATGATGTTCTGCTTATGTCATGCATAAACAGAAACATTCTTTAGGTAATAAGGATGTTTTTCTGTCCATTAGCATGTTTAGTTTACCTTTCGATATTGTACTACTGTATTTGTATCTGCAACAGCACAATCCAGTCAAAAATCATATAGTGTAATGGTGGCGTTGGAAACAACAGAACAATAGAAAACAAGAGAGTGGGCTCCAATTGCTTCTGCTAATTACTAGCCACCACTCCCAATAGAATTTCATCATTCATTCACCTTCTGTAAGCACTAATGGGTCATGATCGGGATCGTGGTGGATCCGGAACCTATCCCAGGAACACTGAGCATGAGGAACAGACACAACTTCAATGGGACACCAGTCCATCACAATTTGCCTGACTATTTTCTTAACATTCCTTAAGAAGCCAGCTATCAAGTACTAGCTGTTGACCGGACCACTGTGCATTCCTTCCAAAATGAGGATGACCCATTATCAGCTGCTTTATTTTTGAGAATAATGAGCCAAAAGTGCAGTGTGACCATAATCCCACAAGCCAGACTTTCCCACGAAGAGGTCATTTGACAGACATAGACTTCCTTAGGCTGTCTGTAAATCCTGTTTACTCACTATTAACCATTTTAAGTATGTTCTCTAATGTCTGCCAATGAGAGTGTTATGCACTGTCAATCAATTTGACAACACAGCAACCCCGCTGAACTGGCACTCCTGGGGCTGCAGTCTCACAGCAGAGGGCTTGAGCATGTGATGAACAGGAGCCAGTAGGAGCATTCTGAGCACGTATTTCAGATTGCTAAGATCGTGTTAGCAATTGCTGCCATGAACCTTTTTCAATTCAATTGACTATAGCTTGCTTCTAAAAGTTTATTGTGTCACTGTGTTCAAAACTGTGCTTTCTTATTGGAAACCAGTAAAGGGACATGCATACACATGGAAGTATTGATAGCCATTCAAGCCAAATAAGATTGTAAAGCTTTGGATACTCCATGAGTTTACTCCAAGTTTTGTAATCAAGGTAATATAGTAAAAAGACAAAAAAA
Source organism: Pangasianodon hypophthalmus (assembly GCF_027358585.1). NCBI lineage: Eukaryota > Metazoa > Chordata > Actinopteri > Siluriformes > Pangasiidae > Pangasianodon > Pangasianodon hypophthalmus. The sequence continues at coordinate 4,588,584 of NC_069737.1, read as the reverse complement.
AAAAAAAAAAGGAAAACCTGGTGAGTGCTAAGGACCAGGTTGAAAAATGCTGCTTTACAGCATTGTGTGCCAGAGCGGAGCATGTCTGCCAATCAGACTTTTATATGCTGTCAATCAATTTGACGCCACAGCAACCCGACTGAACTGGTGCTCCTGAGGGCTTGAACATGTGATCAATGGACCAATGGGAGCATTTCAATTACAACCTTCAGCCAGTCATTCACAGGAACTGTCAAGATGATGTTAGCAAACAATGCTAGACATTAACAGTGCTTCAGCAGGAAGGTCAGGAAATAAACAATAACAAGAAAATGAAGCATGTCTCGTTAGCTGTAAATATTCTTAATGTGTTTCATGCTAAAAGAATATAAATGGAACAGAGTGAATAATGATACTAAAAGCATGGTGGTGTGTGCACAAGACTGAGGATGTTTCTAGAGCATATCTAGACAAATGTGTGTAAACACACACACTGCTGTAATAAATAACCATGTGTCCAGGAGCAAGTGGCCTGGCTGGGCCAGGAACTGGGGGCTGAAGCCATCTATCTCGCAATGACAGTGTTCTGCTCTGAAGAAGCTGGGCTATTTATGCAGAACGGTGCCACTAAATTACAGAGGAGGAGAGATGATCACCTAACACCAAGTCACACCAAAAACTGCTCCACATAGAAGGAAAAGTAGAAAAGCACCAAAAGACCAAATTGTTCATTCACCTTTTCAGCAGTGTCAGAATTTTTTTTTTAAAACATTTTCCCTCATAACAGGGAAATTTATGTCTATCTGGAGCAATATAAGAGTCGGTGAGAAAGTGTGCTTTGTAGGCACTCATTGTAGCTCTGACAGGCCTGGCAGATTGCCGCTTAGCTCAGCCAGCTGGGCCTTCAAGCCCAATGAAGACATTTTAGTGCCACTCAGACAAGCAGAGCTTTACCAAGGCTCTTCCAAAGCTGATGTTTAAAGACCAGCCAATTTTTCTTAGCCATAAACTTTGCTGTCATCTCAGCAATTTGGTCATCCTTGGATGGCTGAAGAAAGGAATGGCCACAATGCTCTTGCTACCTGACTAGATGCCATAAATTCAAATTTCTACATGTTTTATAAGTATCATATGAAACCTTTGTTTTTTTTGAAAAACAAAAAATGCTGTAGCCTTGATGGAAAAGGACTCTATTTCTCTCTTTCTGGTGACTGGACCCACAGTCTTTATTTACTGCAGGACATCAAAGCACCCTAAGAGTGGATAAGCATGAAAAGAAACCAGTTGGTTTGGGCTGACTTGAACAGCAGGCCACTGAAGGCTGAGGGCAGTTTTTGAGTACACTCAATGAAATCGTCTTGTAATGGATTTGAGCATGCTGGTATTATCATCCTAAGTAGTCTTGGAGAGCTACCCAATCATGTCATGCAAGGTTTGAGTAGTAGCAGAAGATGCTGGCATGCATTTTGGGGACTATTACATGAATGCTCAACCATTAACTAGGGGTAATTTGGACATTATTGGGACATTTGGTTGGTTGCCATGAAGAAAGGTTCTCTTTTTTTTGTTAATATTTGACTTAAGGTTATAGTCTTCTGGCTCATGTCATTTTATATATAAAATTTTCCCCCAATTTCACATTTAATTCTGATTATTTGCTTACTTTCATTTTAGAACCAACAAGTATAGTTTCAGTTTTTCCAAGGTACAGGGATAAACTATAATCAAAAAGCCATATACTTATATTTTGAAGGTCTACACCAAGGATTTTTCCAACAACTGCTTTATCCTTATAAGACACTAAAAGATCATAACCCTTCCAAATAGTTCCAAGTAGAACCTTTAGCTATTCAACCAAGCAAACAACCATTAACTATCCAAAGAACTCTTTACTAAGAGTGGAAAGTTAGGGTTATTAGTGAGAATATGGTTACTGTGGTTAAGGCGGCTGAGGTTAAGATTAGGTTTAGACTTGTTACGGTTAAGATTACTGATCGCAAACTTATGTTTAGACTAAGGTTAAGATTACTGAGGTTAAGGTTAAGGGTAATAAGGTTAAGGTTAGGCTCAGTGTTACTGGGGTAAAGGTTGGGGTCACTCAAGATCAGGGTTACTTAGTGTTACTAAGAGTAAGCTTACTTGGGTTAATGTTGGGGTTACTATGAAATGTGGCTAGGAACCACCTACTTTCATAGGTAATTTAATGTATATTGAACATGGCCAAGCACATTTACTTGCCACTAACCTTTTCAGACAAAACCCAAATAACTTTTAAAGACATCATGCCTTGAACTCTTTCCAAACCTGTGACTAGATCTTGCTCTGAAAAGATAATTGTGTCACTGTGTTGAACAGTGTGGAAAGCCAATCAGATTGTAGCATTCAAGATGCTGAAGCTTGTGGCCAGCTAAGTGTACAAAATGTACAGTATCAGATAATCTGGAGCTGCTGAGTGTAAGGTTAGAGTTAATGAGGTTTAAATAACAATTAGGGTTAAGACGGTTAAGCTAATGTTTAACCATGGCTTTATTTAGCAACAGCTATGCATGTCAACAGAAATACCCCACAAACATAGTAATACAATACTGTGTGTCTGTGAGACAGAGAGAGAGAGAGAGAGAGAGAGAGAGAGAGGTAGGAAAGAGAGTCCTGAGGCATGAGAGAACCTCCTTTGATGCAGCAGAGAGAAATTAATTACTCTGGCCCTCCATTCCAGATAGAGAAAACATTAATCAATAAGCCTGTTGTGGCCACCTGCTGGCCCCTACACATCAGTGCCTCTGATCAAAGGGTATTTATCAGAGCAAGAAAATACACATTACCTCTTTCTCACACACACACACACAATCCCCATATATGGCTCACTTATCCATTTATATCCTGAAGCGCACACACACACACACCCCACTACAGAGGATAAATCAGTTTCCTTGTGGCAGCTTTATCTGTGGCTTTATCTAAGCACCTTATCTCAGTGAGTGTGTTGATCTGAAGGCCTCATCTCAGCCTCCCTGCCACTGCATGTCTAATCACATTTCTATATGCATAATTAATCTGGCAGCGTACAAATGCGAGCCGGAAATCCAGCTCCAAGCCTGCATCAAGATGAATAAAGCTAAAGGGGATATGCTTAAGTAAATATAGTGTGCAAAGCAGAAAAGAAGTACCCCTTTTCCACTGAAGCACACCAGTTCTGGTGTTGGTTCAGGGAGCTAGCATACATTTTTGAGATGGTACCATTTGAAAGAAGCAGTGTCTAATCCAAAGCAGCCATGCCCAAGAGCCGAACAGTGGTGCTCTGGTAATTCTGAGATTTGAACTCATAACTGTATGTGTCATTAACTGAGAACCTTAAATGCTCAGCTCCCAGCAAATCTGAAGGGCCTGTAATTAAAGCAGCTTAGATGGTCTTAATGCTCTGTACTGTTCAGTCAGTTATGGCAGACAGCACTGCAAAGTGCAACTGAATGAGGGATAGAAATGGAAAAAGAGAAAGACAGATGGGGCAAGAAAGACTGTGTGATACACAGAGCTGTCAGGGAGGAGAGAGCAGATTGACAGAGGTGGGATGTGTGCTTAATAGAACGGTATATTATGCAGGGGCTGGTGGTGGAGAGAATGGCTGCTGTGTGCTTTCTGTGACACATCATTATCATCATCTTCATCTGTCTTGTGCTGTGTTAACATTATGACGGTAGATGGAAAATGGCAAACTGGAAGTTCGGTGACTTACAGTGGAGCAGTGATGGAAAAAAATCAAGACAGCATACGTCAATACCCAGTGGAACTTTCCACCTTGAGGCCAAAGTCTGTAGCAATAGAATGAAGCGGATATTGATTTTTTGGGATGCTGAGCAGCTTCTATTTTCTCACACTGGTGATCTACAATAAACCAAAAAACTAGTGAAACTGTGAAGCCTATCCTGGGAACCCTGGGCATGAGGTGGGAATATGTCCTGGATGGGATGCCATTGCAGGGCACAGTGCAGACACACTCACACCTAGAGGCAAGTTAGCACAGACAATCTACGTAACAGCATGTTTTTAGGAGATGTGAGGAAAATCGAGAACCTGAAGGAAAGCCACGGGAAAAAACATGTGGAACTCCATATAGATAATAACCCAAGCTCAGAATTTAATCAGTGATCTTGGAGTTTTGAGGAGGCAACACTATCAACTGTACCACCCTGCCACCTGGAAGGTTCTACATAACATAGTCTAGGTTCTACTTGGCATCTTCCTCTTTAGGACCCTACAAAACTCCAACTATCCAAAGAACTGACATGGAACCCATTCTAGGTGCTATGTGTGAACGATATTAGTTATGACTGTCTAAGGTCTTCTTTAGCCATCATCCATTTTTGGCAGGCTTCGAAAATGGCACTAAAACCATGGCAACATTTATATGGCTTTATGCTGCTATCAGCCTTCTTTCATTATCCCTATCATTATCTCAGTATCCCTTCTCTCCCATTCTTTCTCCAATGTTCGCCCTCTTAGTCAGAATTCAATCTGTTTAGACTGTATGTTGCTGCAAGCAATGGTAACATATTTGACCCTGACTCTGACCTAGAGATGGAGCTTTCCTAATAAGAGTGCTCAGAGAGAAACAAATGTTGTTATTGAAGACTGTAAAGTGCAAGATAGCTCTTTGACTGCTCAGCACTTTTATAATGATTTTGCACATGCTATGGTTAAATCAGAGTCAATCATTGAAAGAAAGTCTTCTACTGAAATAAATTCCCACACTGTGAGAAGGAGAGAAGGTCAACTGGCATCTGCAGGTGCCATCAATATATATTTAAAGACCCACAAGTGTTTTAATGACCTATTGCAATCACTGCCAGATAAAAGCAGACTTGTAGCATGCAAAAGCAGACAGTGTTGGACTGAGAGTGTAGGAGGCCTCCACTATAGCCAGCAGGAAATCAATATTCTGTTACTTTCCACCATTGGTCTCTTCATATTTGGAACTACGGCTCTGTCTTCTCTTCAGTCTCAATGGAATATTCTAAATTGCTCACTAGCATATTCAAATCATAATGAGGAAGGTCATGAACACTTACTCATTATTTCCTTTCATGTCTCTTTTTCCATTCTCACATGGTTTGTGACCCTAGAACCATAGAACTGCTTTAGCATTTCAAATATTGTGAGCAGTCACTCAACCTTTTCTCTATTCCCTATTCTTCTCGACACATTTACACTTCTAAACCTAACTCAGATGCCAGGGAATGATGTACAGTTGGAGGTCTTCCCACCATCAGCCTCTGATAATTATTCACTGTTTCCGTATCCCATCTTTCTAACCATTCATTCATTTGCATTTTGTTATTTATGGAGCTCCAGAAAGACATCTCCACTTGTCACATTCATTCACCAAGATGAAACTGATGGTTCCTCACAGGAGCAGTCCTGAATCCAGGCAAAATCTAGTCTGTCCTTGATCAGTTTCACCTAAATCACTCAAAGTCATCAACCATAAGTAGTAATCCTATTGTTTGGCTTATCCCAAGCTATCTGCACTGTAAGGCTACTGTTGGCCTATGCAGGTCAACCTTCTGAAAAATGGAGGGTGGAGTGGCTACCACCAACCACAAGAGAACAGGATTTCCAGTAGAGGCCAACATCAAACCCTTCAGTGTTTGTTGCAAGGGTACAATAACTATACTTGACTGACACAGTGAAACAATGATCTCATCCAATGAACTTATTTTGTGTAAAATTGCTGAACTTGTATAAAGGTAGAACACAGCAGCTTCTACTCTGCCATGGTATCGGGTGCTGCTCTTACCAGCATTCCCTCAAATACAGCTTTCGGCAATATATGGAGGCACAGGATGGAGGTGTGCTGAAGTGCATTGGCATGCTGGCCAATAAAAGCAAGTGGGACCTAGGATTGATCAAAAACCAAAGGACATGGTCTGTATTTTCCCCAAAGCTAGCTTTATCTCAATAGAATTCCAGCTACTTGTGCAGGCTATACTCCGTTATCTTATCATACTTCAAAGTTTTGCAACAAATCCTAGAGCTGACCCCATCCCCATGCCCATGCCACAGATTTCCCCTTTAGGGACTTACTATGTGTAGCTCTAGGTAGTCTCCCAGTCCTTTGGCGCTCTCCACCCGTAGCAGCACGGCCTCTTTAAGTTGTGTGCTAAAACCTACAGCCAGTCGGTCTGCCCGTGTACTAGGCCTGTCATTGGGAGGCCATGTGTAGGTGATGAGGGCTCCTCCACGGCCAAAGATGTAGGTAGTCCCAGCTGCAGACAGGAAAAGAGAGAGAAGGAGGTGAGAAGAGAGTGAAAGGAGTGGGAGGTAGAGACTGAAGGAACAGGAAAGGAATCATTAACAATTATATAATGGTAATATCCCAAACCATCCTACTTTCTGATTGCTTGTGAATCATGAAATCAAAGGAAATTACAGAAGCCACAGGGCTTGCTTCCAGGCTCTTTTTTCTTTGGACTTTCTAGAAACTTAGGGACCTATTTTGACTGTGAAGTGTGTGTAGGTGTAATGTGTTTAGATTAGCTAGCATGAAATGAATAGTTGGGCACAGTATGTGTAGCATAGAGTCTGCTTGTACCTGGTCTTTTCGAGTATTCAAAAGGCAAAGTGCATTGACACAGATGTTAATATGGGATGCTCACTCAGTGTAGCACTGATTTCACCATCTGGAGGCAATACTGTCACAGTATGTGACTAACAAGCTCTACCACTGACTGCTTTCGGCAGGAAGTTTGGGCAAAACAAGAGTCTGCAAAAAAGTCCTATTTTCTGGGCTTGATAAAGCCCTGCACACTTTATACTCTATTGCAACAAAAATTAAGAAGTAAAAATGATATGTAAGGAATGAAACATGAATATGAAAATATCAACGTGGTGGTGTGGTGGGATGCAAGTGTTATTATTTTTCAATAACAGCACTTCCCAAAGTGATTTATTCTTCTTACTCAACAGCAATTTGCCAATTACTGCAAATTTTAGTTTATTAATGAATGACAAATTGTGCCTTTATAGTTAAGTTTAATATTGTCAAACATCCAGGAGACAAGTTAGTTCTTGTTATCACTTACATTATAGCAGCTGTAAACAGTCATTCCCTAACAAGGTTCTTTTTTTCCTCAATCAGAAACCAGAAAGTGAGAAGTTGAACTGTTCTGAAGACTCTCCCATCATGATAAACTTGCTCCCCATTACAAATAGCTGACCTCCGAGACTTCTTCCATAAATGGAATAATCATCAGCAATTGTATCAGCAATTGTAGCCTAAACAATCACTGGGGCTATGAGAATAATTTAGTCATTTTAGCTAAAGGTCTTTAATGTCTAAAGCAGATGTTGCAGAGAAAGTATTTTTTAGTAAGGTAGACTTCCTTTATCAGTTAAAACCTAAAGAAGAAATGTTGGACACCAAATATGATTTGGCTTATTAATTACATTGGGGTTGAGGGAAAAACACTGAGTGGAAGACAGGAACACACCCTAGATGGGACACACACATTCACATACGCTGTCATGTCATTTTATTGCAGCCAAGTTGTAGCCTGTTTTTGGGAAGTAATTTAGACTATATGATAAAGCTTTTGGGTTTTAAAGCTATTGTTTATCCAGCTTTTGGAAATAATTTCAGCTTGGTTGATCACAGTGTCACATAAAGCCTCTCATGGTTCACATGCTAATGAACAATTTCATAATGACTTAGCACCAAGAATCTGTTTTTATTCATCATTCACTTGTCTGTCTCTCTCTGGGGTCTAAATTGTTTTCCAGCTTGCTTTGCTGCCACTCCTCATCCACTGTCTCTGTGCGTTTCCTCTGCTAATTATCACAGTAGCGCCAGAAAGAAAACTGGAACTGGAGGGAACAGACAGAAAAGGTGTTTTGTAAAAGGAGAACTGTTTGGCAGACCCAAAAGGTAGGCAATGATTTCAAGAGTTGTAATATGGCTGACTTTAAAGGGAATCCGAAATGGATGCCGGGATCACACTCTCTTTATTTCTCCTCCCGCTCTCTATGCTAACCTTCCAGACTAATTTTCTTTTCTGCATAAATAGGATGCATGACTAAAATAAAAAGAGCCAAGGGCTTTTGGAGTACCAGAATGAACTGATGCGCATCAGAGACACTCCTTTCACACAACGAATATAAATACTGACTAATATTTAGAACAAGCACTCATTAACACACCGGCTGGAATATTCGTTTGGCCATGTTACTCTGTATACAAATATGCAAATTTGATTAAAGGAGGAATGGGTAATGTTTAATCAAATGACATAAAAAAAATTACAGACTATAATACCATACTCAATATTAAGTTTATCCACAGGGCAAGGTGGTTATGCAGCTCTTTATTTTTGTAAAAATTGGATGCACTGTTCATGCTAAATACTTACAGCAAGGTTAACAGTTAGTCTACATAAACATGAAATGACCTTGATTTTGAATAGCAGATAGATATTATTAGTTAAGTGAGAATTAATTGTGCTTCAAACCTCTGCATGGTTTGCATGTTGCCATGCAGAACGCAAAGGGAAAAAAAAAACTCTGACAAGTGTGAGAGTATGTGTGTATTTGAGTGTCAGATCAACATCTATCTTCCAAAGCTGTTACTGAATGTTCACATGTTAACACATACCCGTATTCTCAGAGCTTTAATCTTTTTAACACCACCAATTCCTTACCTAAGATGAAAGAAATAAATATGCTTCACTGTTTTGGACTAATTATGCTTGACATTTAGTGAGAAATCATCTGTGTTATGCTAGGTAGCTGTCTTGGCTAATGTTAGTTAACAAATCCTGTTAATTAACGTATATATTTTGGCAGGTTTTGCTACTGAGCATGTGCTAATGTAAATCGAGGCTCAGTCACTGAAATTAAACTCTTTTGACCTGCAAAAAATGTGAGCTAGTTTACAGGCAGTAAGTTAGCTGTCTAGCAAATTTAGCTAAAGTTAGTTATGATATATTTGTGCACCATTTTTCTACTGCTGAATAAATTACTGAGCATTTTGCAAAGCAAATCGAGACTCATGTACTGCAATCACACTAGCATTAACCTCTGACAAATGTGAGCTAGTTTACAGGAAGTAAGCTGGCTGTCTAGCAAAGTTAGCTTATGTTAGTGAACTTTTTCTGTTGGTTATGGGATATTTTTCATGTTTTGCTACTGCTGAATAAATTACTGAGCATTTTGCAATGTGAATCGAGACTCATGTACTCAAATCACACTTGTGTTGACCTCTAACAAATGTGAGCTAGTTTACAGGCAGTAAGCTAGCTGTCAAGCAAAGTTGCAAAGTTAGCTAATATTAGTGAATCAATCATGTTAGTTATGGTATACTTTTGCATGTTTTGCTACTGCTGAATAAATCACTGAGCTTGTGGTAATGTAACTCGAGACTCATATACTGAAATCACACGTGTGTTGACCTCTAACTAATGTGAGCTAGTTTACAGGCAATGCATAGCTAATGTTAGTGAACAATGTCTGTTAGTTATGGTATATTTTCTCATGTTTTCCTACTGTTGAATAAATCATGGACTCATATACTGAAATCACTTTAACTCATGACAAAATGTGAGCTAGTTTACAGGCCATAAGCTCGTCTTAGAGCAAAGGTAGCTAATGTATATCTGCACAGGACATTTTTAGTAGTTTCACAGGGAGATAATTACTGCATACAGCTGTTTGATTAAAAATGATGTTAAGAAATTCTTTAGGAATTTTTAATTTGAGAAAAACAAACTCTCATCTGAAAGAGAGAATAAACTAGAATCTCCTTTAAAGCCAGAACTGATATTTACACCATGTTTCCTTCAGCACAACCTTCAATTAGTCATGACATGTTTGTTGCCGGAATGTTGCTCCTTTACCTTCGCACTGGACCTACAGGATTAATGTAGCTAACAAGTAATTGATGCTAACAGCTACCCCTTGGACAAAAGGACGTTGGAGAGCTGAAAAACAGTAATTAAAGCTATAGACTTGCAATAAAGTGACGTGTGTGTGTGTGTGTGTGCATTTATGTCTGCCTTGGAAACATAGAAGTGAGTGAAACAATTCTCTTGGTTCTTAGCTGCTCCTAATTAGTGTTAGTGAAGGCCGATGCTGTGGTGGACTGGCGCTAAATAAAGAACATCTATCACACACACACACACACACACACACTTCTCAATAACAGCACATCCTGCACCTGAGAACAGAGAGGTAGAACATCCAGACCCAATTAAAGCTCTTTTTCTCCACACATACACCACATGTTCCCACCCAAAAGACGTAAACACACCCCACCCCACCCCACACACACTTCAGCCTCCTATCCGTCTACACACTCACATACACCCACACACTTCCCTTCTGCTCCTCAAATGTGTTTCTGCCTTGCACTGATAGGCAATGTCACACCATGATAGAGTCTGATTAGCTATTTTTTCCCTCTTCTCTGTTGCTTTCTGTAAATACATCTATGACGACATGGCTAGACACACCAAGAGAACATGTTAGAGATGTGAAGGAATGTCAGACAGCACTTTAGGATTTAAGATGAGATATTAGAATCGGCAGCAGCAGCCATCAATCAGATTTTAGCTTTCTGTACCAGGGAATTTGATAGGAAATAAAGGCAGAGACATTGCAGTGGCTCAGTGGATAAATGTCTTAAGGATTAAAGTATAAAATAAATTTTTTTAAATATATAATACCAGACTTGGATTCAAGTCTCAGAAAGCAGTGACATTATTTGAAAACATATTTGCTAAAGCTGTGGAAAATCCTGATATTTCTATTACAAGCAGACCCAGGAGTAGAGGGGTTTGTTATTTTAATTAAAACATAATTAAACAAATAAATATTATAATAATAAAAAACTAACACCTGCCACCTCTTCCTCACACAGCTGTGGTTAACAAAGATGCTATTCTCCATGGAGACAGATGGAGCGGGAGATGGTGTGATAAAAAAAAAAAAAGGAGTGAGACAAGTGGTGTTAAGTAATTGTATGAGAAAAAAAAATATGTAGCTGCTTACTGTTTATTAATCTCCCAGCATGCACTGGCAGCTGATGACATGGTGATTGCTGTGAACGTGTCCCCATGAGCAAATTACCTACTCTTATTCCAGCCCATAATATCACACACAACATGACATTTGAACAGCCTATTTCACGAGATAGTGATAAAGGGTCATTTTATTATTTCATCACTACCAGTACAATTTATTCACTGAGTGTTTAATCTGCGTTTCCTGAGAGCTCATAAATTCTCAGATCCGATTTAAAATATGCTCCTCTGGTGTCTCTGCATGTATGAATCAGACCTCTAATCTACAATCGACCCGCCGTCTTCTTATTGTTGAATTCATCTGATAAAAGATTTCAGATCTGTGTTCTTTTTCTAAAGAGAAGATGGCTCATAGAAGACGTGTAGATGTGGATTTATTACTGAACTTTCTCTTTATCAGGCTGCTTAACAGATCAGAGGGAAAAGCCACAGGGATCTGGAAGACAAAATGATAGTAATAATGTAGTAATGTACAATGATAGCAGTAATGGAGGCCAGGGTGACTTAGTGGTTAAGGCTCTAAACCTAGCTGATTGATCCAGTTGAGCCCTTGAGCAAGGTTCTTGACCTTCGGTAGTATTATACCATGGCTGGGGTATAATAAGAAAAGTTCTAGTTCCATGCACTGTCTTGCTGTACAAAAGCAAACACAGGCAAAAAAATTGGTGTTAACATTTTAACACATTTGGCTTGTCACTTCTATAGTTTGTGCTAGCATAGCTACTGATATGCCTTTGTACACCATTGTACACATGTACGCATTTGCGTAAGTATAAGAATAAAACACAGCAGGGCATGCAATTTTAGAGGAAAATAATCAATGACAGGGTGGTGTGATGAAGTGGGGCTGCTGTTACCTCGATGAAGTTGATTATTTTCTTATACTATAGCCAATGATTTGCCAATCATTATCATTTAAAAAAAAAATTGTTAATGAACGACAGATCATACTTTTTATCTGTTTATAGTTAAATTTAATGTTGTGGAACGTCTGCAAAACACTTATAACAGCAATAAACAGTCATTCCCTCACCAGCCTCTCTTTTCTTCTCTCTCTTGATGTTAGTAATACAAAAAAATGCTTTTAGTAATGCTACCAGGAAACTGCAAAACATAAACCACAGAAGTCATCTGTCCCGTGGCAGAACATTTAAAGGAACTCCTGACTCTTACAAAGTGCTAACACTGGAGACTCCTTTCAAAAGTGTCAAATAAACATTTCCAAACTTCACCGTATCAATGATTATACATTTTTAGTTGTTAAATAATGTTTGTTTACTTATTTTTTTATTATTAGGCTTAGATTATGTGGAGGTCTGTCCTAGAATACGTTTGAATTAGCTGTTACTGTAGAAATGCTAACATATTATTTCAGAAGATCAAGAGTTTGAATCCTGAACATGCCACAGCCATCTGTGTTTTGGAATCAAAACAGCAAAATGCTGATGTCATACTCTCCCTTCCCTACCTCAGAGTGATGCTAGCCAATCATGGGAGTCTGTGAGCTCATGTATGTGGAAGAGGGCAGATAGTGCTTTCCTCCAAGTGTGGAACCAGAGGGGCATAAGTGAAATTTTGGTTGAAAACCAGTAATACATATCAAATACTTAGGCACTAATGAGATATACACTATTAGAAAAATCAAGGTAGGTTTTTTTGGGGGTAGTTAAGTGTTCTTCACTTAAACAGGTTCTACTCGGAAATCTCTGTTACAGGGATCTGTATAGGCCCTTTAAGGGCAGACAAGCCAAAGAATACTTTACAGCTCTAGTGTGTGTAAATACTTTAGTGTAGCACTAACTACACGCAAGATGCAAGAAATGTACAAACTGAACAAAATCATGTAAATTGATATAGAATAAATATGTGTAGTTTGCAGTAAAGGACCAGCTTATATTGACCTTGTATGTCTTCGTGTTGGTAATGAAAGGACGACACATGTTTACCTTCAGTGTGGCCAAAAAAGCACTAATTACATGCCTCTCAGTATTGATTTGATATAGATACACTCATTGCTTTCTTCCATATTAAATAACAGAGACTTTCTGTTGAAGGTCATCTCTGTTGTTGGTAAAAGCTAAAACGCATCACATCCACCTCAACAAATTTCAGCAAATGCATTTCTTCCACCTTGATTGATGGATTACTCAGTGGTCTCAAAGAAGAGGATAAGGATGACCTTTGTAGAAAAGCATGTTGACCAAGAGCTCATGATGGGAGAAATAGAGAGATCAATGGCCAGTTTAGAAAACAAGATTTTTTTCTTTTGGTTTTCGTACAGACTCGGGTGTCCAGGATGAAAGGAAAAAAGGGATGGAGAGTGGAATTGGGATTTTTTTTTTTTTTTTTTTAAAAAAGGGTTGCTGGGAGAGTAAGTCCCTTTTTCTCATTACGTAAAAGTTTCCTTGTAGAGCCATGGAGGTTACAGTCTACAAATTTAGAAGTGTCACATGGACTACTTACCAATGACCTCTACATCCGCCACCAATAAATGTGTGTTAAAATGTAGCCAGAAATAAAATGTATATACTTTTCACCTTATGGCAAATTTGCTAAGACATGTTTGGGCATATTTTGCATTGGAACTACAAGGCTAAAGTAGCTAAGAAAGAAGTTAAGTTTATAGCCTTAGTTTGTATCAAAGAGCAAATTTAATGGTCTTTTTTTTTTGTGTAGTCATATCATATCCTCTTGTTCAAACACCATCTGCATCACCGGCTGCTGAACACATTGAGGTAGTCACTGAGGAGAGTGGGCTAACCATAGAAAGATGCGTCATATTATTTATTTGAAAGTGGAAGCTATATAGAGATGTCTATTTTGGTCATTTTTACAGCTCAAATACTCAACAAACTATACTCAAAATGTAGTCCATTAATTCCTGGGAGCTCAACTTTATATAATCCATAGTGTTGGTGCCCTTGACAAAACTTAATGACAGCAAAGTCTTTGGCTGCTATCTCTGCAACACAGCCTGTGTTGTCTCTCTTGCATATTCATTTTCACTCTGCGTGTGTTTAAATGCGAAGTGATGGCACGCTTTTCTCATTGAATTAAAATCTCACAGAAGTGTTATAACTGGCACCACTTCACACGAACTGGCTTCACATACACTAAGCTTATTTCATCTAATAAACTTTATTTGATCGTGTAAAGTGGTAGTGCATGTTTAGAAGAATCTGCGGGTCTGATACAAGCAATTTGCACAATATATTTACTTCCTCAGTGAGAGCGTGTGAAATGAAGCTCTACGCTCAATGAGTGAATGACAGTCTGAGTGTCGTGGGCAGTGTGAAATAAATGAATGAATCATAGGCAATGTGAATGGCTCAATTTGTAGAATGATTCATTTTTTGTTATTTGTTGTTGCACTTTTTAAAGATGATCTCAGTGCCCAAGCATTGTACTTCTGGTTTTCCTAATTCAGGGAAACAAACCTAAAAAACACATTTTCTTTTAGGTTTTTTTCATTAGAAACATTTAATCACACCATGTTTTTATTTTGGTCTTCTCAGTTAGGCTTTATTTCACACTTCTCACTTACTAGCCTTATTATTTGCCCTCTATAACGAGGTCTGTGATTTTTAGTGTTTTTTTTTTTTTTTTTAGCAAATTGATGAATGTGTTTGTGTCAGAAATATGAGCACAAAGATGCATTAGAGAGCGTGGGAATAATATAAGCCCCGCTCCTAGTACATGTTAGCATCACAGCTGTCATGTCCACGCCTGCCACAAACTCCAATTCCCATGATCCTCAGTCAGTTTCAATGTACCATGACACTCCGTCACAAGGTCCCAATCCCCAGATTTCTACCAAGGCTGTTCGCAAACACCAACTCCTTTGGAAAAAAAAAAAAAAAGATTCCCTGAGCTGTTTACATTGCCTGTTTAGTCTAGTTGATCTGACCTCCATTTTGTTTATTGTTTTTCTTGTTCACTGATCGTCTGATCATTTGCTCATAGTTTAGAGAGCTGCCTAGCCCTTTTGGTTTGTTTTCTGAGATAATAAAACTGCACCGAATCTGCACCTGTGTCCATCTGCCTGATATTCATAACAATGGTGCAGTACTGCCGTCTAAGGCCAACCTCTAATATTTTTTGTATCTGAACTTTTTTTTTGGCAGAAAGTACAAAAATAGGAGATTAGATATTTTTCTTATATTTTTCAGTAAATTCACTGGAGTAGCAGACAAAACCTCACGCATAGCCATATCTTAAAAGCCTAATTCACCCTACATTTATCTGGTTTTAAGCAACATCTGTCGAGCCCACACCAGAACCGTAGATATACAAATCTATAAAAGGAATGATACTCTACCAACATTTCCCAGCGGCCACTGAGGAAAAAATGGAAGGATGTTGCAACCATCTCTAAAAATGTATTAATAACTGAGGTAGTGTAAACTGAATTTCTATAATAAACTTTAGTAAACCTTAAAAAAATTCTAGAGAGGGCTTTTGCAGGACTCATAAGCAGTCTAGCAGAAGCTAAGCAGCCATCTTAAATGCCACCCTGAGTCTATGTGCTGTTATTTTCATTCGAATACTTGTGAAATTCCAATCTCCGGCAGCAGACAGTGTAATTTCACTCATACTGTTCAGTGAGAGATAAGGCTGACACTCAAACTGCCACACTCATACTAGGTACATTGGGCACATTGGGAAGCCAAGCCTGTGCAGTTTATGGCAATGTTTTTGCGTTTGTATGATGACTTCTCACAAAGTTCTGAAGAAAAAAAACAACAACGTTGATCTGATCTTGCCGAGCATCATTGGTGAGGCTCTTGGCCACAAATTGCTGTTTTTATGGCCCTGTTTATTAGTGGGTGTAGGATTGCTGGTTTAAGAAACTTACCGTACAGGACAAAAATAGTGAAACCTTTTTAATCTTTTCGATTATGTTAAAAATATGCTACTACAAGGCTGTCTCACGAGTGAACAACAACAACAAAAAAAGCTTAAAAAGGATTTTGGGAAAGTTAAACCAAAAACAGATCCCAGTCACATTCTGCATCACACTTTTAAGGTAGCATGAAAGAGCACATAAGGAAAGAAAGATGAACAATGGAAAAAAGAAAAAAGGTAAAAAAAAAAAGGATAGAAAGAGAATGTAAGAAATTCAGAACGAGAGAAAAGGTAAGAAAGAGGGTGAATGACTGAGAAAATATGTAAGAAATAAAGTAGAAATGAGAGAAAGAGAGAAAGAAAGAAAAATAGTAGAAAAAAAGGAAATAGTAAAGAGAGAAGGAAACAAAGAGGGATGAGTGAGGGAAACAAGGGCGATCCTACATTGTGCACCTGCACTGTGTGCGTGTGTGTGTGTGTGTGTGTGTGTGTTTAAAGCAGCTGATTGGTTGACCACTATGACATCAGTAGAGGTTATTCAAATTCAAATATTAATCAGTAAAAGATTATGCAAGTGCATTCACCTGACATTTCATTTTCAACGTCTACAGTACACTGTCTGCTAAAAGGTGTCCATCCTTTCGGACTCTTTCTCTCACACACTCCCTCCCTTGCTCTCTTTGCTTCTCTCTACGTTTCTGGCATGCTGCATGTGTGTGGTGTAACGCTCCATTTGCTGCCTGTCTCATAATGTCTGGTTTAAGCCCCAGTGCCAGCAAAAACAGCAGTAAATAACTGATGAATCACCAGAAGGGGAGGCAAAACACACACACATACATATACATACATACACACTGAAACAAAAATGGTTAGCAGACTAAATTTATGCAGTTGCAGTACAGTAGATATGCTTCAGTTGTTGAATTATTGGACTTCTACTGGTGGCAGCTTCACTGCATCACGAACATAAATCTATATTATACCACAGCGCTGTTTTCTTCTTCACTGTTTGAATTCTCTAATCTGATTGGTCAGAAGGTGTTGACTAACTTTCTACAACAGCAGCTCTGACAGTAGTTCCGGCTGCAAGACAAACCACTGGTTTATATTAATTTGTCACTTCTAATATGTATACGTTTCTATAGCAATGGCTAATTTACAAGGGACTTGTAAACACATAATCTAAACCTCATAATAATTAGATTAACAAACAACCAAAATAAACACACAAACAAAAAACTATTACATGTAATCATTGATATGGTGATATGCTTTTCTGTAAGGAAATGGTTATTTAACATTTATGGAAGGAGTCTCCAATTTCAGTACTCTGTAACGGTCAGGTTTCCATCCCAGGAAAATCTTCAGGATGGAGAACATCTGATTTCTTGGTAACATGATGAGCTGAGTGTTTTTTTTTTTTGTATTTTAACTTTAAGAAAGAGAGAGAAAAAAGCAAGGGTGGTGAGGGAATGACAGTTTATAGCTGTTATAACGTAAGTGATGACATGAACTTACTTGTTTCACAGATGGTCTACAATGTTGAATGTAATGTAAGTATAATGTGTCATTCTTTGATAAATAAAAAAAAAGAAAAGATTGCTGGCAAGTTGCTATGGTATAAGAGTAATAAAACATTTTGGAACGTGGTGTGTACAGTAACTCCACATCACACCACCTTGACCCTCGTTGAGTATTTTCCTATAATAGCATGCCTTATTGTGTTTTATTCCTTACCTATAAACATGAGGTTCTTGTTGCTCTATGGATGAACCCTCTTATCCTTTCTGGTCAGTGTTCCAATAGCATTAGCAGATTATTTCTGATGGTTTACATTAGGGACAGTGGTTAAGAAGGAAATTTTAAACTCAATAATGAATGCCCACTTTTCCCTTCAGATGGACTAGTCACTGCAAATGAATACATTTTTATTCTGATGTGAGTGGTCTCTTTCCACATCCACAGAGCACGAGAGCTCGCTGAAAGCTTTGATGAGGTTGAAAATGAAGTAAATCATATGTCATGGCCTTCACACTCACCGTCTCTAAGCCCAACTAAACACCCATGGGAGATTTTGAACTTATTTATAACCAAATTTTGGAAGGTAAAGCAGAAGGAAGAACAAAAAGGAACAGAGCTTCTCCATTTTTGTTCCTCTATCTCATTTCTCCTGCTGTCTTCCTGGCCTGGATTTTTGCCTTCTCTCCATTCTCCTCTGGCTTTGAACAGATTAAAAATGTTTTCACAGATGCCAGGAGCCATTAGGCTTCCCCGCCACTGCTGCAGTGGCTCGCTTCCTTTCTCTCTTCCTCCATTTTCATTCTCACTTACTATGTGTGCGTGTGTGTGTGTATAAATGATGGCTAAGATGCAGAGAAGACAAAGGGTCCATTATGTCTGCTGTACAATGCAGATAACTGCAATGGCACACTCCAGCAAGCAGACTCGAGTACCTCTCTGAACTGCCTGGTGTATGCATATGTGCCTGTGTGTGTGACAAACTGTACGACTTATGAAAAGGCAGCCATTTTTTCATTAGCAATGGTGACTATTAATTTCAATTCATTAGCTCAGTAGTGTATTGTTCACTATGAAGTACATGTCTTGGGTGTTGCTGTCTTTCTTTACAGTGTGATAGGAACATACTGTAATTTGAGCCTGTGACCCGAGTTCCAAGTGCCAAGTGACTCAACATGCTAAAACTGAGAAATATGACATGCAAACACCTCTGAGCTATGGTAAAACAAGTTGAACCAATCACATTACTTGGCATGCACTGCTGAGATTGGAAGGCTTGGACATTTGATGCAGACCGCACCATATTTTAGTTGAAGCGAACCCTATCATTTATAAAAGGTCCAGGGATCAGTTCTCTGGACCACTCTGTGGCTTAAAAACAGCTTTCACACTTCACCAAATATACAGAACTAGAAAAAAACCCACAAGTGTGAAAACAACCTTAGAGAGGAAGAACTCAAGACAGCAGGATGTAGAAATGTTCATTCTAATATTGTAATTCAAACCTACATCCATTCTTAATCAGATTAGAATGGACTCTGACTCCATCGTCTGGCTCGGCTTTCCTCTAATGAGTTCCTCTCAAGGTTGGAACCTCATAACCAGAGAGTTTTTCCTACACAGTGCCCCTCATTGGCATTTCTGTAATGCGATGTCTATTGTAAAAAGTGCCATAAAAACAAAAAGGGAATGGAATTCAACAAGTATGAGGAGAGGATGGCCAATAAAACCCACAGAGAAACATTAGAAACCTCCCTGGAGGTCTTTATTCCTTTTTCACCACCTTTCAGTCTCTTTCTCCAGGACTCTGAAAGTCTTCCTGCAGTTTTCACTATGCAATTATGGAGAAACAAATAGGAAGGGAGTGAGGCTTGCAGTCATGCAGAGTGACCCAGTAATCGGCCCCAGCACGTCCTCTGCACCTGCCATGCAGGAAGTTAACAAAGCCAGACTCTTCCTGACAATGTCTCTGCACAGTGTACTTTGTTTCTCTTTTTCTAACTCACCCACAGATGGTCCCTCTATCTCCCTGTCAATCTCTCTTAGATGCTGGTTGGAATGTACCCGGAAAGTGAGAAAGGGCTAAAAATAATGAGTGTGCAAGCCAATCGCAGTAACTATGTATGGGTGTAAGGGTATATATGAATAGAACAAGTACATACTGGCGTGGTGAGACAGAACAGCTCGAAAGATGTGTCTCAAATTGCATAAGGGCCTATTAAAGAGTTGGATTATAGCTGGTGCCAGATCCTGACACACTTCTACTTCTCTGGCTCCTCTCGCCTTCTGGACTTGCCTGATTCAACCCTCTCCTAGTTATTTTCTTGACTTGTGACTCACCTTCTGCTGCCAAAAGTCTCACCTTTGCTTCAGTGGATGATCTCACTTGGATACTTTAGATTTCTACCTAAGAACTGCTGCTGTAATCATAAAGACCATTGTCTCAGGACTTCTCATAATATGCTACTACAGACCATCCTTTTCACACCCCTAGTACTCTTCTACAACTGTGACGATCTTCTACAAATGATTTACAGTAGGAGGGCGGGTTTCTTGGTATTAACCACCATCTTGAGTGAGCTGATAATTAGTGGACAGCTGAAATGTACAGCTGTTTACACCTGGCATTTTGAATGCGTCTCTACTGACCACTTGTGATTGGATTTCATACATCATTTCCACTGGAGGAAGGGTTTCACACACATTTATTATGTCGGTCTTCTACTGCTTTTGTTTTCAGGCAGAAATGTCCTGTGAATCCTATCTCGTGTACCTGAATGGGCTGTTTCAAATGCTGTTATTGCATAGTCTTTGTAACGAAACTTATAAATGAATTGAAGATGAGATGACAAATGAAGATACAAATCCATTATCCCGTAGTCTAGTGGTGGAGAACAGACAATCCCAGCGAGATTCCCAAACAGTCTCGCAATAATTACTTA
This sequence comes from Pangasianodon hypophthalmus, assembly GCF_027358585.1. Lineage (NCBI taxonomy): Eukaryota > Metazoa > Chordata > Actinopteri > Siluriformes > Pangasiidae > Pangasianodon > Pangasianodon hypophthalmus. The sequence goes on along the minus strand of NC_069737.1, from coordinate 4,568,231 downwards.
TTTTCCAGCTCAGGCAATGACACAGTTGATTAGGCAGTACTTTGTTGCTGTCCAGGATGCATCGGGAGGCTTTTGCGTTCTCGCTACTAATGTTCATGTACATCAGATCACCCAGGACACATGTTAATGCCAGGTGTGAACGGGGCCTGCATCTAGATCTCTGTAAAGTTGTTTTACGTTAAAAAAGCTCTCTCTCTCTCTCTCTCTCCCTCTCCATCTCTCTTTCTGCAGTGATTAGTGAATTCCAGTGTAACACAATCTATGCATAATGCAATGCATACCGATCTGTCATCCATTATGAATGAGTGAAATCAAGCCAATTCTCAAAACAGAAAACATTTCATTATGATGGACGACCACAGACTTGTGTTGATAAACGAACAAACATACACACTAATTAGAGCTGTCCTGCTTAGCCTAAATCAAATGTCAACTCCCAAAAGCCACTGCAGTCTATTTTCTTTCATCGTTAAACTATTCTGGTTCATTCGCTTGCATATTCTTATACAAAAAAAAAAAAAAAAAGAGAAGTACAGACTCAGAGACTCTTGGACAAGAACCAAACCTAGGATTTAAAGTCTTGTCTTAAACCTTTATGTTAATCAGAATAAAAAACCAAGAACTAGCATGAGCATCTGAACGGTGTTTGGTAGAAGAAAGGAGGACAGAACTAGGAGTTGCATGACTATAATTTACTATTTAACCAGTAATTTATACAAGTACTCAACTAGTCACCTTTACAGTAAAAACTGAATCAGGACATCATTATTTTTAGGCTGTTTTATTAGTGCAGTCAAACTGCACTTCAATTAACAGCCATACAAAAGGTACAAATTAAACTTTCAGCTTCAACAATGAAAAAAGTGTGGATAATGATAATATTTAAAGGACATACCAATTCTTATATACACTCATCCGGAAGACATGGCAGATGTGGCTCAACTGAAATAGTAGATTTTGCAATGAGACCACCTAGCATGGTAGCTCATGATATCTCCATCAACAGAGCTCTCTTTATAGCTCAATGAGCTGCCTTACTTGGATGCAGGATGCTATGACTTCAGCAGTGGCTGGGAGGGTTTTCCACCAAATTCCAGCCTTAGCGTTCAACTCTGGATCAGGTTTCGTCAGATGGCATGTGTTCCTCTAAACTAGCTAAGCAGGACTGGGTAGTGATGTGCAACCCGCGGCACTGCATCTGCTCATTACACAATGCACCTCGCAGCATCAGGAAGCAGGCAGGTTTGCTCAGAATTCCTTCAGGAGTCTTGCAAACACCTCTATTCTAGGGCTGCACGATATTGAAGAAAAATGCGTTATGTGATAACTTGTTAAATAATGCGATATAGCATTAGCATTCCGCATACCGTATAAGTGTGTAAAATCTCAATGTGTAATTGACAAAAAAACTGGCTTCATCTAGTCTGAAATTTGATCAGATGTATAAAATATATTTAACCTTCTTTCTTTACTGTCTGCCTCGCTGTTTATTCCACTGCTCCCACAGTGGGAACTAGTGAATATATTAGTAGTGTATGCAACCCATACACTGAACACATACGAGTGTGAACAAGAAAGATGAACCTGTTCTCTCGCACACCCTACATGTTTCTTTCTACACCTCATTGCCTACTCATTTTTCAAAGAACATGAGGAGAAACACAGTGTTCTGGGTTCTACCTGCACACACACAAGCTTACACTCTCTATTCCTATTTCTAACCCAATGTGAGAACTACTAATCCTACCTTATTGACTTTCACCTTTCTTTTCTTCTCTGTCCAAATTTATTTAAATAAATTGCCCTTTCTTAAAGTAAGCACAGTCTTCTCTCTCTGTATAACCAAGATTTTGCTTTTTTTTTTCTTCTTCTTATTTTCTGTAATCACGGAGGCTGTATTTATCTCCTTGGCCTATTTCATGCACAAAGGTCTGCTTATGTCCTGCTCTCTTTGTACTCTGTCTCGTCACCATCCCTCCCTCTAATTTAGCATTAAATTCAGCAAACACAGAGGAGGCTGATTCTTGCAACTCTTTTGCTTTGTTGAATGAATATGATTTTAACCTTAATGTCGCTTTTAAAATCAGTGGCAATTTCACGCTTTGAACTCTTTTTGTTGCTTTCTGAGAAATACATGTATACCTGTGACTCGGCACTTATGGAAAAACAAAGGAGTTAACGAAACGTTCTACTTTGCCGGTCATGTTTTACTGCCTCGGATATATGAAACACACCTTTGTAATTGCAGAGTAGGACATTCCGGGAATTAGTGCCATTCAGTACACAAGCTCTGCTCCAGTAATTCTGCAGAAAGGTACAGACTATGGTCCATGGCTTAACAATGTTCCAGGAACTAAAATTGGAAGTAGTTACTCTAGAAGAAATGAGTCTAATGTTCCTGAGTTCTGTGGTGGAAACCTACTAAACACCAACACCCTCCCTCCAAATGCCAGAGTGTACTGTTTATAAGTCTACCTAAAGCTTCAAAGGGGAAAGGCCAGACTGATAAATAAGACTTAAGCCCAGACTTAAGCCCAGCAAAGCAATAAAAAATAAACTATACATCATGTGGAAAGTTCAGTAAACTTCACAGCAACTGCATTGTTCGTGATTAAGAGAATAGTTTAGTTTGCAGATTCACTATGACCTAATTTCATCTTTCATGAGAGAAAGAGAGATGGAGCTTGCATACATTATTCAGTATTCTGGTTTATGAAACAAAAGGATATGTCCAACAGTATCTACTAGTGGTGGTAGTGGTGGTGGTGGTGGTAGTAGTGATGGTAATGGTGCTGGCAGATAGTGGTAGTGGTGCTTTTGGTAGTCGTAGTGGTGGTGGTATTGGTGTTAATGTTATTGTAATGGTGCTGCTAAGGTGGTGGCAATAGCAGTGATGGTGGTAGTAGTAATAGTGATAGTGGTGGTGATAGTAGTAATGGTAAATGGTGCTGGTAGATGTGATAGTGGTTTTAGCAGTGTTGGTATTAGGGGTTGTGGTACAGTTGATAGTGGTGGTGGTGGTAACGGTGGAGTGGTAGTGGTGGTGATGGTATTAATGTAACGGTAATAGTTCTGGTGGTGGTGTTGGTAGTGTTGATAGTGGTGGTGGTAGTGAAAATATTGTGCTATACATTTTTTCCTATATCATCCACCCCAGTATCTACCCATCCATCTCTCTCGCGCCACCCTTTTCTCTCTAGACTGCTATGCATCTGTCCATTCATTTAGCCGTAATTAGTGTTAATGACATGCTGATCATCCATAGCCCATTCCAATCTTCCCTCTGAACAGGGATCAGGCATTTGGGATGACAGCGATGCTGACAAACAGTACAGAGACACCCTGCTGAAATCAACAGCAGGACAGACGGCTTGAGGACTCGCTCAAGAGAATGGGATGAGGATGAAATAAAGAATGGTCTCATGGTGCGTCTCATATTTAATCTTGAGTTTTCTACATATCAACATACAGATAAATAAAAGACAGATAATAGCCACTATTCACTTGAGGCAGTTGATCCAATCCCAAATCACACGAAGGGGCCCTCTAAAGTAAACCTTACAATAAATGTGGTCATGATTTCACACTCAGAAACACAACCTGAACCATCATAGACTATTTCTGCTTTTTGGCTTGAAAATCAGCAGCTACATATTCATTACAATGGCATGGGGTTTACAAAATTCTTAAAGCCATCCTACCGTAATAGTATTTTTTTTAATTCAGCTTGGTTTTTGTATAATAATATATACAATATTATATATTATTGAAATATATAATTATACTTATTTATAAATATATAATTAAATTATATATATTAATTATTTCTTATTAGTGAAAATAATAATAAGAAATGGTTCAGCCACATTGAGGCACTTACAAGATTTGATACACAGGTTGTCCCAAAAGTCTCCATACATAGGGGAAATTAACACTTTTTAGCAAAATTTCTTCCAAAACTTTTCATACTTAGCTTATATTATATATATTTTTCTGATAGCCTTTAAGAATGCCTTTAACAAAAGAAGAACGTATTGAAATCATTCTCGTGGCTGGATCGGGAAGCTGCTGCAAGGACTTTAACAGGAAACATGGCAAGCACATCACACACAGCTTTGCTGCCAAACTTGTTAACAAATTCATAAAGACTGGAAGTGTTTCGGCCCAACCATGAAGTCCATGAACATCCACTGACAAAGGCACAACTGATGCAGTGCTGGCAAACACAGTCCCCTGTGTATGGAGACTTTCGTTTGTGTAAAGCTGCTTTGAGACAATGACCTTTGTAAAAAGCGCTATACAAATAAAAATGAATTGAATTGAATTGAATTTTGGGACACTGTGTAGTGTCAAATGTTTGGACTAGGTGTTTTTCATTGTTTACTATTTTCTACTAGTTTAAAATAATAATGAAAACATTATCCCTATGAAAGACATATGGAATTATGCAATGACCAAGAAAAGTTACACAAAAGAATAATTTAAAATATAAAATAGATTTTAAATTAAATGCATTCCTGATTCTCGATGAGCTTCTTAAAATTCCTTAAATAGCCCTCCTATGTTCTGAATGAAAAATACTTGTTTGCAGAAATGTTTACGTATGTTTTAAGTTAAAAAAAAAAAAAAAAACAACTGTTTTTTGTCTTATTAAGTTTAAAGGAACGACTGTTACAACGTAAGTGATAACAGGAACTAACCTGTTTTGTGGACGCTCCACAACATTAAATGCACCTATAAATGAATAAACAAGTATACTGACATTGATTAATAAATTCAAATTTGTAACTGCTGCAAAATTGCTGTGGTATAATTGGAATGAAACACTTCAGGGGCGATATTTTTTATACATGGGTTTGGCAAATTGTATGTATAATATTAGAAACATTATTCTGATTGAAGAAATCAAGCATAGTTTTAATGCTGCATCATGAAATACATTGTATGATATTACTTTAAGTTATACATTTTGCAAGAGTAATTATTATTTTGGAGTTTAATACAGCATTTAATACAAAGCGACTCTCAAAGCCACTTGATCACTGAGTTACTTTTTACACAAGCTGTTCTGTTTCATTTTTACAATCAGAAAATCCGGATAAATCCTGAAAATCATACTGTATTGCCAACAAGCTTTCAAATATACAGAATATGCTATAAATATACAGTGACTCACAAACAAGTGCCTACCCACACACCTACACGTACAAACACAAAGAATCCTCAAAAAAAGTGAACACAAACGTGGACTTGTTTTCCGCTTTACGCACTGAGGCACCTTCCGCCATGCATCAGCTCATTTCATGCCAATTCTCTCCTGTTTCCCTTGGCGCCCAGCAGACTAAAACACACTCCTGAGTCTCTCTGATTAGGAGGCTCAATCTCACCCATCTGTCTTAGGCAGAAATCGATGAGACAAACAGCAAACTTTCTGAAGGAAGCTCACTTTTAATTAGCCGATCTGTACATTAAGGGACGTGCTGGGTTTCTCAATTACTTTGAAGGCTGCTTTCTAACTTAAAAAAAAACTGCACAAATTTTGCAAAAAAAAAAAAAAAAGTGATTACACAAAAGATCAGTGACACCACAGCTGTAGAGGAAAGTATCAAAACACACACGTACTTTAAATTTATACATGTGCCCAGCTCACGAGAACTATGTTTTTACTTCATAAATATGAATGTCACAACAATTTTAGACACAGAGCCAAATAATTATCAATCACAGCTCATTGAGTTTTGAAGAACATGTGTAGAACAGCTTGTGGCAGCAGACTAAAACTTAATCATCATTTTTTTTTATAATAAGCAACAGCATCAGCTAATCTGAACTGCATCTTTGTTTCTTTTTTAATTAGATATAATTTTTTGGTTGCTATTGACATTTTTAAGTGCTTTTATATGGCACTGCCGAGTCCCTTTTAACACTCAGGGCTGTCTTTCCGGATGTCATGATTAACACATGCTTGAGTGCTCTGCCTGTACTGTGATATATGTTCATGTAAGAGCACTGTAAACATTTGCATTATAAAAGTTAATCCTGGTCAGGATCACTATGGATGATCCTATTCCAGGAACACTGGTATGAGGTGGGAATACACACTGGCTGGTACGGCAGTTCATCGCACCAAATTTAGGTTTTTTTTGCATATACTATATAACATACCTCAAATTTTTGAAACCATAAATATATTTCACCAAAACTAAGTGAAAAAAAATTAACCTTGCCTAGGCCTTCTTCCTGTAAATATCATGTTGGTGAAAGAGGTAGTTTAACCAATATGGTGGTAAAAACTGTTAGTTTGTCTAAAGATGTCTAAAACTTTGCTAGATATGTGTAATTTCCTCACAGTGCATGTCATGGTTACAGCTGCGTGCTGTAGCGAAATGAACAGAAGCCTAATTAATTCAGTTTGTAATTAGATACCGCTGTCAAACCGCCTGTGAGTGGAAACTTTAAATGCAGTTGTTTCCCTTTTCACTTTTGGAGATAACCAGATTATAAAAATTAAAAGACCTTTACTTGTGGTTGAGATACACGTAAATGAGAAACATATTTCAGTTCAGGAAAGCCTGGAGTCTTCAGAACTAAAGGTATTATGTCTATATGAATATGTCCAATATGATTATGAGAGAGAGAGAGAGGTGTTTTGAGGTTTAAACTGTGAAATTAAATTCCGAATGTTTGATATGAAAATAGCAAGGTATTTTTGGTCATTTATTATATAGATTGTATGTTTTATCCAAAAGCACTATTTCAGGCTGTCTTCTTCTCAGCTTGTCCAATATCCAAACAGCCTTGATCTTATCTTCCAATTAAAGAAACATACATAACTGCAGACTAATAGACATGCAGTTAATGCAACATCCAACAGAAATGGGAAGTTTGGACACGTCACACAATGGCGAGGTCAAAGTAACATCGGTGAGAAGCAAAATAAATTTCAGTGAATGAGAACAAATCGGAGAAACTGGTAAAGAGAAAGAGCGAGAGGGAGGAAATGAGAGACTGCAATATTAAAATAGGAATAGAACAAGAGGAGTGAGAGAACAAATGTAATGAAACGACACAAAGTGAGAGAAGTGGGATTGAAGAAGAGAAGAGAACTATAGTGTGCAAAACTGAATGACTGTACGAGAGGTACGTGATTACAGGTCATGTTTAGTGAAACGAGCATGGGCAGAGCACAGCTCATACACATATTTAATTCAGTGCTGATCTTGACAACCAACAGCGCCTGGAAAATATATAGGTTTATGATTATACTGTATTAGGCGTCTTCCTGCATACTCCCTGCGTACTTAAGTAAGGGATGAGCAGGGGTTACAGAACCAGTATGTATAAGAATGTATAGGAAGCGGATAAGAAAGTGATAAACCAACCAAGATTTATATTTTTCAGTTAGATAAATCACTCAAATATATATTTATTGGTTAGCTGAACAGCTGACTGTTTACTGTTAGATATCCAACTGAAATTCATCTTCACCAGGTAGATAAACAACTCAAATTTATCTTTATTAGATGTCCAACTCAAATTTAGCTTTATCAGGTAGATGAAGCACTCAAATATATATTGATCTTTAGACAAACAACTCAAATTTATCCTTACCAGTTAGATAAACCAGTCAAATGTACATTTACTGATTAGCTGACAACTGAAATATTTCCTTACCAGTTAGCTAAACCACTCAAATTTTTCTTTTCTTTTAGATATCCAACTGTTTACTGGCCAGGTAGATAAACAACTCAAATTTATCATTACCAGTCAGATAAACTGCTTCAATTTATCTTTACTGGTTAGATAACCAACTCAAATTTATCTATATTAGTGCCAATACCAAGTAGATAAACATATCAAAATTATTTTGCCTGTTGGATAAAAACTCAAATTTATCTTTACCAAGCAGATAAACCACTCAAATCTATCTTTACTAGTTAGCTGAACAACTGCAATTTATCTTAGTGGTTAGATAAATAACTCAAATTTATCCTTACCATTTAGACAAACCACTCGATTTTATCTTTATCTAAACAGCTCAAATTTATCTTTACCAAGTAGATAAACCACTTAACCACTTTGTCTTTACTGGTTATTTAAACATCTCAAATGTATCATTACCAGGTAGATAACCAAGTCAAATTTATTCACTCCAGTTAGATGAATCATTTGAATTTACCTTTATTGGTTAGATAAACAACCCAAATGTATCCTTACCAGTTAGAGAAACCATTTGAATTTATCACTAAGATACAAGGTACAAAAATATGTACCCTTAACGTTACCGCCACACTAACAGTGTGTGTGTTGTTGGGAGCTGTGCCAATAATGCGGTCTGTCCAAGAACCAAGTTGTAGTAGGACCATGGATCGTTCTGTATGACTACTAGCCTCGAACTAAAATATCCTCAACTGTCTTTACAGTTAATGTCACATGACTGGCGTCAGACTTTTGCACAAACCTTTCTGTTTCTGAATAATGAACTGTACTGCGACTTGGACGTTCTGATACTGTATATGACTAGAAACTAAAATGGGACTTTTGTGAGTTTATGAGATTCAGATTCTGACTTGGACTTTTTCACTGAATTTTGTGTACTCTGAAATGTGAAGGCTAAAATAACAATGCACAATGCATGGCTCGTTTGTGCATAAAGGTGACACAGCCTAGTGGGCAGCTTGAGGCATGAACAAGACTTCAGCTAACGAGCTTCTCCCATTCAGTCCTCTCATTCTCTCTCACCTGCGGAGTCCCACGAGAACTGCGACAGCTGGCCCTGACTCACAAATCCAGCCATGATCTAGAACCGAACCACTCCACGGTTCATTATGGCACCTTCCCCAATTTTTTACCTCTGCATATTATGTAAACAAACATCCCCTCCAAGGTTAAATCCATTTTGTACTCTGGAAGGTTTGTGTTTGTGCAGCCACACTATGTAAAATATTCAATGTTCAGCAGTTGGACAGTCTTATGAATTTAAAAAGGCTCATGTAAAGGACTATCACATGCTAGTGACGAACACAATGGTAACATCGCTATTCTCAGGCCTTTCAAAGCATTCCAGAGTGAGAAAGCACAAAAGAGGATGAAAGCGTGGAAATGACAAAACGCAGAAATAAAAGAATGACACATGAAAAGTAAGCTTTGCTTTTTGTGTAGAAGCAAGTTGGCAAGGAAGAATAGATAAAGAGGAGTGAGTATGTGGTGTGTGCTAAGGATGACTCTGCTTTTCAGTGACAGAGCTTGATTCATGTAAATAACTGAGACAACCTGCTGACAACAACAGAGCAAAACAGTAAGTGTGGAAAAATGCTGTGTTTTAAAAGAGTTCCTGCAGTAATGTTAAAAAAAAAAGACTTCAAATTGCCTAAACAACTTCTTGGCAAAGTTATTGAAAATAAGATTGTGTGCACATCATCTGCCAACATTTTTCAAATTTACTCTTACTGACTGGATACAGTAATGATGTTGCAATGGCGGATGATGAACTAACTCTTAAAATAAACTGCCTTGAATAAGTATTCACCCCCCTTGAACTTTCCCATATTTTGTAGTGTTACAAACTTGAACTCAAATGGACTTAACTGGGATTTTATGTCAAGAATCCACGAATTACCCATAATACTGAATTCAGAAGGAAAAAAAAATCAATATTGTTTGCAAAGTTAATTACCAATATAATCAAAAGAAAAGTTGGGATTGCATAAGTATTCACCCCCACTGGTGTGAAAATTAGTTCTGGTGCAACCAGTGGGCATTAGAAGTCACGTGATGGAGTCGATTAGTGGGTCGTGCGATCTCAATATAAAAAACACGTTTTCCATGGAAACCAAGGAGCTAGCAAAACAAGCGTCACAGCATCAAATACACAACCGGGAGCCTTCTGCGATCTACGTCCTCTTCTAGAGTATTCACCCATTTCCCACTAAATATAGCCTCTAAACTCATTTTTGTAATTAAAAACTTTAGACGTGCCTCTAAAATAACCTTTTTCAACCATTAAATTTAATGACGGAAAAAGTAAACAGCTTCACTCTGAGCTGAATACGTCGAAGTGTGCATTAGCCATGCTAAGTAGGCTAGCATGCGTTTTCTACTTTCCCTGGTGGCGTTCCATTAAATAAAACATTAGCGATAAACAAACAACACAAGAATGCAGTATAAAACATTCAAGCCACATGAATAATGGCAGAGATCCTGTGGTGTTATAGTTAGATTTGCTTCAGTAGTTCATGGCTAATGTTATGAAATGCAGTGTTAAGTTCGCCTGTGCTTAATCTTTCCTAATTAGCCATTAAGGCTTGGCAGTTGAATAAATACAGTACTGCAACGTAATTAAACGATAACATGCTTGAACAGATTAAAGGCGAGCTCCAGCACTGGAGAACTCATTTTAACAAAATTAGGTGTGAGAACAAATCAAGTGACTTACCTGTTGTTGTTTTCATAAGCATCGAGGAGCAGAGAAAAGAAAAGAAAGAAAATGGGATGTGTTACCTTTAGAGTTAGAACCTTGTAACAATCTGTCCATACAGAAACAGAAACACATACGGTATAGAGAACAATTTAATTAACAATAATGGTTACATGACACCTGCATAAACCCTTCCTGGCAATTAAAGTAAACCTACATAAACATTTACAAACGCTTATTCCAATGGATGTTACCTGTCATAAAGATGCAAATCAGTATGACCAAAAGCATATGCTTGATAGAAATCTACATACAGATTTATAAATGCTTATCCAACTAAATCCAACTATCTTAAAAATATGAAAAAATTGTACGATCAAAGCGCATATAATTGATATAAAACAGCATCAACATTTATAATTGCTTATTCAAATGCCTGTCTATGGACTATGGAATAGTGCTATTGGTGATCTTTTGGAAGTGTCAACTTTATTCATTCAGTTATCTACACAATGACTCTCACTTGTTATTATCCTTGTGTCATTCTGACATGCCAGAAATACAGTGAGCTAGTTAGCTATCATGATGTTATAAGATAAGTCAGCCCAGAAGGTATCATAACCTAACCTTATGACGAGAGAAATGTCACTTCACTTGCTTATGTCACCTTGACATCAAAATTGAAGAATGCAGTCTTTCTTAAAAAGGTGAAATCCATTACCGTAAGCATTTATAAATGTTCACATAGGTTTATAGCAGTTGTCGCTTTATGGACTTATGTTTAATTAAAGTGTTACCATCTGAGCCAGTGATGAAACATCAAGAACAAAAGTAACACAAAAGTTAAAAACAAAGCACATAAACTGCCTGATTTATTATAATCCCTAATAATGTGCTCTAGTTTGTGTGTGTAATGTGATAAAATGCAAAACCTGGGCTGTTTTTTTTTTACATAAAGCATGGCATGAATGATTACATGCCAAATTAGGGGTAGGAAACCCCTACATGTACCTATATGTTTTTACAGGCGCTATCTGTTCTAATAGTTCCGATCTCTATAATAGACTTACATAAGAGTACAACTAAAACATGATATAATTACGCATCTAATATAGCACTGATTGTATGAGGCAAGATGACTGGAAAAACAAAAATAAAAGAGTTTTTTGTTTCATGATTCGTGTGAATGAAACCCTTTTCACAGGCTTTATTTACACCATTGTTGTCGGAGGTGTGAAAATGGAATGCATATATAAAAAGAAAACAACTTTGCCATGGTAATACTCCATGTTGTCATCCTTCTAAGAAACTTTCTGATGATTTTGCTATCCTATGGCATAATCTTGATAAATTATTAAAAAGACCTAAATGGTATAATTGTTTTGTGGCAAGAAAAGACTTCCGCAAATATAATACCTGCATTTCGGTAGTACTAATTTGCATACACGATCTCTGTTCCTGAAGGGACTTTAGGCTTAAATAAAATGACAGGTGATAAATTAATCTATATGCAAGGACACCCCTCTCTATGTTGTACTTTTAGATAGAAATGACTGAAAGTTTCATATTCAATAAGACAAACAAACAAAGCTGACATCACATGATATCATGTGTAAGATTCGTCATAACAACCGTCCATAGACCGTGTTAGTAGATCAGCTTGGACATTTTTTTTTTTTTTTTTTGCAGGTGGTATCAAGTTTGCAATGTTTTAACCCACACAAACTTTTGCAAATGAGGGCCAGAGTATTTGTGAAGGACGCTGTGTGAGAGATGAATGGATGCCGTCAGGGTGTTCAGGGCAGATGGATGGATTGCACTCATGACTGACCCGCATTCGAGGAAAAGCTGCTGCAGTGAAACCGTGCCTGCACTCAGAGCTTAAAATCTCCATTCAGAGGCTTTTAAAGCCCTGGTGGATTCGCTGGCCAGAGTCAGAGTGAACAAATTTATTTATTTATTTAGTTTTTGTTCAAGAATGTGTGCTTTATGTGTTTGTTGCTAAGAATAGACGAGATCAGGGTTTTGGAAATCCTGTTTCAAGGTTGCTCAAGCATGAAAAGGAGAGAATTTGTCTGTGTGTGTGTGTATGTGTGTGTGTGTGTGTGTGTATGCACATGTAGGCATGTTCATGATAAAGCCTAGAGGCTATAGAGTATCAACTGGAGATGATTTTTGAGATGCGGATAAAAAAAGAGAGCCCTCCGCAGGGAAAGGGCTTTTAATCAAAGAAAGGGAATCGATGACAACTGACACACACATACACACGACATTCTCTCCTTCATCTAAAGCCCACCTAGGGCAAAACACAGCTGAGATGAGAAAAATCAGTGCAGGAAAGAAGACACACACAGACACACACAGGCGTATATATTTTCCACACCCATATAAGATGAGTGTGACAAAGCTGAAACTTTAGTGTCTTTTCTGCTGAAGTTGAGAGTTTTTAGCAGTTAAGTGGGTCATCCCTGTGTGTGTGTGTGTGTGTGTGTGTGTGTATGTAGGTGCACAAGTAAGATGGAGGTGGGAGAAGGAATGAAAAATGAAAATATCATTAAATAAGCAGTAAGAAAGATGCGCGACTAAAAATAGACAGGGAAAACATCTTTGACACTTTCTCTGAAACAGAAGGACTTTTTGGCTCTTAATTTTTTTAAGCTCTTTTCTAATGTTTATATTTGAACACTTTATTGACATAGACAAGGCACAGCACGAGAGAAGGTGCCAACTTCCAGCCCTTTTTGTTACCTTATCCGGATCAGTGTGTGAAAGCGGACGATGCTTCCAACCACACCTCTCTAATTATACACAGTCTTTCCCTCCTTCACTTTCTCTTTTCCTCTGCCTCTCAACCTCCTATCGCCTGGATTAACTTACTAAAGCACATTGCTATCTGATACTTTCACCACAAATTTAATTTACGAGATTCGCGGCACTGTGTACATCACCCGTCTGACCCTGGTCTTCCTCACCATGACTTCATTACCTCTCCGTATATCTCTCTACCTCTCTCGCTCATCATTCTATCAGCCCTCTAAAACGAAACGTCTGAAGTAGTTAACTGTAGTTAACTGTATGAAATCACACTAACAAATAAAACTATATACTGGAGGTCGTCAGCTAGCGGACTGAAAGCAGAGCCAATCGATGTATTAAAAAACATCTGTAGCATCTGTAGCAGATTTTTGTGTTGAGGTTTATTCAATCAAATGCAGTTACTTTAAAAATATGGATTACATGCATAACGCACTATGTATACTTTCTTTAATTTCAGTTGTTCAAGAAAGCTATATGGCAGCTATCTAAAGAGGAAAGGAATTGCTTGCAACACACAACTCATGAGAAGCTTGATGATCCACATGCTTAAGGTTTATTAAAAAAAACAAGACCATGATCCAAAAACAGGGTCAGTAAACCTGGCAAATTCAAGAGAGTAGTCAAGAAAATTAGGCAAGGGTCAAGGTAAATGACACACAGTGATCAGGAACAAAGCTCAGAACTTATGTACCAAAGAATGAGGCAAGACTTCGCAGTTTGAGTGTGTGAATGAAGGTCCTTATATAGTCCATGAACTGGAGTGCAAAACAGGACAGGAAGTGCAGGAGCAGTTCAGTACTCAGGGGCGAATGCCCTCTGTTATGGCTTAAATTATAACTCCATTCCAGTCCTCCACAGCACAAGAACCTTTTTGCCTACATCCCCCATCAAAGTTAATATAACCATCATTATCTGGAGATTATTAATGATTTGCCCTACCAGGGCCTCTGGAACTGGTGACCTGACCGCTGTGTTGTTAATAAGGGCCAAGGTCACCTTTACTGCCATCTTTTTCCCCTGACATTGGGATCCTGTTAGAATTCTACTCTTGGCTGACATTTTTATTATTTGCTTTATCATTCCATTATGCACTTCTATTATCAAGCTCTCTCTCTGTTTCTTTCACTCTCTCGCTATCTCTGAGGCTCTGTTTCTCTAGTTTTTTTATCTCTCACTCTTTTCTTTCGATCTGCTAAACGTCTGGAGAGGCCTTTTAGAAACCCTTCTAGGAAATAGCGAGCGCGTGCGCGAGCGAGCGAGCGAGCGAGAGAGAGAGAGAGAGAGAGAGAGAGAGAGAGTAAACAATAGAGTGAGTGTATAAGGGAAGCAAAATGCCTAGCTCAGCATATAAGATCCAGTGCCTTCAGGTTTGCCAACAACGCTCCTTATATATCCAGTATATTAATGTATCATAAATGAATATCTAAAGAATTAAGACGAATGAAGTTATAAGACAATCAAGTTTAGCCACCTGTACAGCAGGTAAGTAGGCTGTAGATCAGGGGTATTCATGTAAAATTTGGGAAGGTCTAGCTACATAAAATACTTGTTTACAAAGGTCCTTGTTTAAATACGCCAATTTGAAGTTGTTATAGTTTATTCATAGTAGCGTTTCACGTTAAATTAGACGTCTGGTTTGAACTTGTAAAGTGGAGAATAAACACATACGTCTCTGTCCTATCATAGTCCAATCAACCAGACAAAAGAATTTAACAATCCCCAAATTATTCATTGCTTTGATATTGCTGCATCTGCCATTTTGTTCTCCATTGTCAACAAACTCACTGGTTCTATGATTGATCCTGGTTTAAAATTACAAAGCTTTTTGGGTTTTTGATGAGTCTGTATGAATGCTGGTTTCACCAAAGGGTGCTTTAAATGTGCATAGAGGGTGCTTGTGACCTCTTTGAAACTCCAAAATACGGAATGGGCCACCCTATGGCTTTCTACACCACATGGGCAGGCAAAAAAGTGGAAGAGTAAACAACATGTATGGCATTTGTGACAGGGCATGAGTCAATATTCACAGCGCCTTTCTCTTTCCTGTGAATATTACTCCCTACTGAGTAACAGAGATCAGACATTAAAAATCAGGATTTAGATTTAATTTTATAAAAAGCACAGCACTGACTTTTATTTGAAGCAAATTTCTGCATAAGGGAGACTAAAATCTAATATCTGTCAGTAGCTCGACAATGAAAGTATAATGGTTAAGCAATGCATTATATCACAAGGTCTCATTGACAGGATAGTAAGAGTGATGTGGGGCAAACTATTACACAAACACATTTAAAGACAGCTAAGCAGCTACAAGTTTCAAGCTAGTTTCAAGTTGATAATGCTCTACTGGGTTAATGCTGTGTTTCCTTTAAATACCAAAAATGGGAAAATTGTACCCTTTTGTTCAAACAAAAACCCCACTAAACTTACAGTTCTGTCTTTTGTCCTTTTGTGTAATTTGCACTTTGTTTGGACAATGTGTGTCTTCTCATTCACTGCTGATGACGTGCTAAAGATGGGCTGAGAAGTATTAAAATCTAATTGTCATTTAACCCTGTGTAATGCACTGACATGACTGTCATTAATAAGCTGCATGAATCTACAGTCTGAGTTAAAAAGAAATCAGCCCCAGCCTCAATATTCTGTATTTTTGTTACAACCATCGGTACGTTCCTTTCCACTAAAATCCAAAATATTCTGCCTTCAACATTTGTTAATAGAAAATAATCTGATGTTGATGCAAAAAATAAAAGCTTATATTGTTGTTTTTTGTTTTTATCTTTAAAAAAACAGACGGGCTTAGCCCTGCTAGCATATTTATACTAGTCGTCTGTGCTAGCTACCATGTAAAACTGTGTGTATTTTTCAGCTTACTCTAAAACACTGAATTATTTAAACGTTTCCCTCCCTTTCTGCACTCTTCTTATCCCTCTTTTACTTTTTTTTCCTCTCTGTCTCCTTCTGATGAGCTGTAGCACTTCAAAGAGCAGGTACTCTCCCGCTGTCTATTTCATTCCTAATTCAATTCTTTGGCTGTCCTCCTTTTCCCTCCACTCTAAAAAAAAAAAACTAATATGAATGATAAAGTTCTTTCACGCCCCTTTGTTCAGGAAAGGCAGAAACAAAACAGTCCTAAAATCCTGTTTACTAGCAAATGTATGTGCATTATTTGGGACTAGTCTCTCACCGTTGTTTCAGTTCATTAGGTAAAAATATAAAAAGTAATGCTGTTCCATTACTGAGCTGCCAACATTGTGTAGCAGAAGCTAAACGGCTTATGATCCCATCACATCCTGCATGAAGCGACAGTTTTTTCATATCATCTTAAAGAGGGTAGTGCTTTTTTTTTTTTTTGCTTTACTAATGGTGTGTTTGTGAAGGGAAGATCACAGCAGAATAAAAAGGGACAAGACAGGATTGCCTCAATGTGTGGGTGAGATCGAAAGAACGGTGCATTATAAGATCAAAACATCTCATATACATTTACAGATTGCATTATAATTTACTGAATGTGACTGTTAGGATGTCTCCCAGGCCAGGTTAGTTCAGCATCCCATATAGCATGTGATCTATTGCCAACTTTATTACAATGTAAATTACGTTGCATTCATGTCACATCAAAATTATAGTTATTTTAATAATCATGAGATATTCTACTTCTACTCCTCGGACTTGTGAATAAGTTGTTTTGTTGAAAATGCACACAACACCTTAAAAATTTTATGGGTTTGTAAACGCAAAAAGCTAAATTATACATACACATAATTATACATACTTTATTATGTTGCAGCAGTGCAGTACATAAAATCGTGCAGATACAGGTCATGAGCTTCAGTTAATGTTCACTTCAAACATCAGCAGGAGGAGGGAAAAAAATGTGATTTCAGTGACTTTGACTGTGGCATGGCATTTGTTGGTGCCAGATGGACTGGTTTGAATATTTCAGAAACGGTTGACCTCCTGAGATTTTCACACAGAACTGTCTCTAGAGTTTACACAGAATGGTGTAGGAAAACAAAAGAAAACAAAAAACCCCATCTAGTTCTGCACGCAGAAATACCTTGTTGATGTGAGAGGTCAGAGGAGAATGGCCAGACTGGTTTGAGGTAACAAGGAATTTATGTAAATAACCACTCTTTACAACCGTGGTGAGCAGAAAAGCATCTCGGAACATACAACATGCCAAACCTTGAGGTGGATGTGCTAAAACAGCAGATCACCACATCTACAAGAGGGTCGCTCAAACTAGGCAGTTGAAGATGACACCGGGTGACATTTTTTTCAGAGAAAATCAAGCATGGAGGACAAAGTGCCAGTGAAGAATTAGTCTTGTTATTGAAAAGATGTTAGCCCTTTTAGCTTTTGACCTCACATATTGGTTGCTGTGACATACAAGAAGCCTAATTTCACACCACTCCAAATTTAAGCCGTGTTCCATCAATGTTCCATTAATGACCATAGGATGATGCTTGAGTATTTCTTTCTCACTCTCTCATACTGTCTTTCTTGCTTCCAGCCCCAATCTTCCTCTCATATCTTCTTCTCGTAATCGTACAAGCGATTACTAGAGTCCATATATAATGACACCTAATCTCCCCTGCCTTTCTACTTAAGAAAAAATTAACTGAGAATTTAAATCAATGCAAAGCCAGCTGTCTAGGAATGACATGGTAATTAACATGCTTTCAGGAGCCTTTCATTTCATTTTTCAGACTCTTTATTACTAACACAAAAGTCGAAAGAGGTTTTGAAGTGAAAGGTCATGATAGATACAGGAAATATTTTTATGTTTTAATGTATGCTTTATATCAGCAAACTATCTGGTCACTATTTGTTGCCTTAAATAAGGACATTTAAAAAAAAATAATTAGTATTTTATTAAGCCAGATTATGATATGATACTGAAGTTGAGGTTAAGTTTAAAAAAAAAGAACATGTTGCCAAAAGTTGAGCAAGTATGTCATTGAACACTCCCTCTATCAGTTAAGATAATGTTAATGTAAGTAACCCTTGCCCTCAGTAATCAGCTGCTTATAGAATAGCACTTGATCCAGTGCATTTTATTATCCTTTTGTATTGTACACCAACAGTTAATTGAATGCAGAATTTAATGAATTTAATAAACACTAACACTAGCTCATGAAATCATACACAGGATGTAGACTTTAATCATGCTTGTGCATAGCTACAGAAGGGTTATGACCTATATCGTAGATGTACCTGATAAAAAAAGGCCAATGGGCATAGCCACAACACTTGCACAAGGTGCAGCACACTTCTGAAGCTCTGCAACTCTCCT
This sequence comes from Pangasianodon hypophthalmus, assembly GCF_027358585.1. NCBI lineage: Eukaryota > Metazoa > Chordata > Actinopteri > Siluriformes > Pangasiidae > Pangasianodon > Pangasianodon hypophthalmus. Next base: position 4,549,698 of record NC_069737.1, on the reverse strand, counting down.
TTAGCCCACTTTGTCCTGCCCCTGACACACGCTGTCTTGTAAAATTCTTTCAGAAGACTTGGTCTAGCATCTCTGGTCTCCTGCTTCATAAATCATACCTAAAGAATCCTGGAAATATTGCAGCACAGTAGCTTGCCCTCATTCTCCTGCCCATCTATCTTCATAAGCAGAAGGCAATAAAGCTTTAAAGCTTGTTTAAATAGCTCTGTTTCTCCCTGGAGTGTCCAGTAGACAATCCTGCCACTCTCCATCTCTGCGTGGGACTAATCATGGGATAGTCTAGGGATTAGACCCTGCCGATCATAATTGGGATGATAATGCTCCCAAGACAACCCGAAGTCACTCTGGCTGAGAAGAAATGATGGTTTCAAAAATCAGATTCGATTTTTGCTGTGAAAAACTTTCCCAATAAAGGAACAATTCAATCAAAAACCTTAATTTCGCTAATGGCAAATGAATAGCCATCACTGACTATTATGCAAATGACATGCTAGTCGACTGGTTCTAGCTTCCAGGTTCGCATTTTAAATTTCTACTGCATATCTGGAGTGACGTCAGAAATGTTAGGCGCTAACAGATGCTCCATTAGACCATGCAACCATCTCTGTATCTTCACATGCACTCAGAGAGACTTGCAAAACTTTTCATCGTGTTTCTTCAATCTGATTTAAGCCGTACTCAGGCTAATGCACTTAGCGCAAAGACACAGATCTGGCCCTGCTCCATTCCAATCAAATATCAATCAGTGAGATAGCATATAATGCACTAAACTGTTCAGTGTATATCTCGAACTGTAATTTAAGATAGGAGTATGCTAGTATGATCTAGCTATTCAAAATATGCCGAAATAACAGTCTTCTTTTTTCCCCACCAATAAAAACACTGATATTAACTGACACAGCCTGGAAACCCCGCCCCTTCCCACCATATCGCATTAGTAATTCATTTGTCTTGACTTGATTCCTTTGCTTGAAAGATGCGGCCTTGCGTTCTGTCATGGTAAATGGAGAATGGTTTGAGTACAAGCTTAAGGTGAAATAAATGTTTACTTATTGGTTAACTATATTTATTAGAAAATATTTAGACAAAATGGTCAAAAAGTGGCTACATTTTAACTAAAACAGATGAGTGGCAGCTTTCTCCCCACGTGCTTGGAGGTTACCGTAAAACCATTGTATGTGCACACTCCAGTTTCTACCTTAATATTTTTTTTTTGCTCTTCTGCTGGTTTGGAAGGCCTGATATCTGTATATTGTTTTTCCATGGAAGTTCAGGTCACGCTCTCTTTCTCTGCCCCACTTCTTTCATTCCCCCTGCTCCGTCTCATGTTAGAAAAAACAGGCATGTGGTGGACTAATTAAACTCCATACGAGTGCTCCTCTCCAAACCTGCTGCCCAGATTAGCTCTCAGACTAATGATGGCTCTTCTCACCATGTGGAGTCCTTCACTTCTCCACTTATTCATTAATCTGTCTGTTCTCTCAGGTCCTGAGTGGGTCATAAGCATTCTCCCTGGCTGCTAGACTGCCTAAGTTCCTGACACTTAAATCAGAAGGGTTGCACTGAAATAATCGTTGTCTCCTTTTCTTATTTTTTTTTTAGGATTAAATGTGCATGCACACAGAACTTCTTTTATATTTCAAACACCACAAAGAGAGCACTAGCACTCAGCTAGCTATTTGATGGCCATTAGCACAAATACGGCACAGCTCGTTAAAGGCTTGGCACACATTAACGAATATTTTATTTATTTTTTAATAATAACATCATTGGTAGACCTCAGCAAGTGATTATCCAACAAATGAGCACTCTAGGGACCTGGAATTAAGAAAAAAGAGATATATTTATGCTCGGAAGTTTTAGAAGCCCCTCACAATTCTACCTGTCTTAATACCCAATCATTATGTTAGAGAAAAAAGGTGTAGATTCCCTTAATGACTTGATGGTGGGACGCAGGGACAAAAACCACAAGTTTTGTGTGTAATTTTCAGAGTAATTAAGAGTGAAGAGTTGAGCTAATGAGTTTCAAAAATCGGTGGCTCTTGTGCTATTCCCTTGTCTTATCACCTGCCTTTGTGCCTCACCAGTGCCTTTTGCGACTCGGTAATGAAGTTGCTCTTTCCAATCAGCTCTGCCTGTTATGAATAATTACTGGAGCCAGCGTTAGCATGCTTTCCCACCTGCCGCTTGGCCCTGAGCATGGGCAAACACGTCAGTACGGCTCTCGTACAAAACCCCTCTTAATGCGGATGCATTTGTGTCTCCGTATGTTCACGTTGTCGTTTACGGGAATCAGTTCCACATGTGCCTACAAATGTAGTGTCATATTTCAGCTACCTATATACATAATTCCACAGCCATACAATTAGTGATAATTGCTTTGAAAGCTAGTGATTAGCACCATGGCTAGCAGTTTAGCAGGTTGTGGTGAAAAGACGGGAGGCATGGAGAATCTTGCTGCCCAGATCCCCAGCGTCTCCCGCCGTAATGAGCGAGAGAGGATGTAAATGTCATTTTAATGCCACATGAAAGGCTAGAAGGGAAGTCAGTGTTTAATTTGTTGTCCATTTGTTGGAAATGGAAGACTTGGGGGGACAGGAGAGAGTTTATGCAGTGAATTTGAAAGTATATTTATAGTGTGGCCGCTCTTATCATTAGTTTTGGTCTAGAAGTACGTCCGCATTGTACGACTTAATGCTCTGCTCTCCTAAAACGAATGAAAATCGGAGCAGGTGGTGGTAAAATGCAAGAGATCGGATGGTACTTTCTCAGGAGAGCTGATTCTGATTCCCAAGCTCCGTAAGATCTCCCAAACTTAGGGGTTAGGGGTTGGGGTTAGCAACATCTGTACACCTTGTTGAAGAGAGATGTCAGAGAAGAATGGCCAGACTAGGTTCAAGCTGACAGGAAAGCTATGGTACCTCAAATAAGCACTCTTTACAACCGTGGTGAGCAGAAAAGCATCTCAGAATGTATAACACATCAAATCTTGTGGCGGATTGGATACAACAGCAGAAGACCACATTGGGTTCCACTCCTGTCAGCCAAGAAACAGGAATCACAGGGGCACAAAAGATCACCTGGCTATATGATTGGCTGAATGAATAACTGCATGGATGAGCAGGTGTGCCTAATTAAGTGCTTGGAAAGTGTATGTTGATTTTTATTTATAATATTCAAACTCTAATCCAAACTATAAGTAGTGCTCATGTCCACAATGGCTGGGCATCACTTATTTCCAAACAAAATTCCATTTAGCATTTATTTTCACATCTAAGATTTAAGGAATAAGACTGTATTGGGTGAGTGGAACAAATAATTAAGTACTCAAATTGGTGAAGCTCAAAACCTGCCAAAAGTGGCAAAGACATAGGGGACTTGAGGATTCAATGAACACTTATAAATATACAATTAAAAAAAGCATGTTGACTAATAGCTCTCAAAGCTTGCAAAGTGGATTTTGCCAAGAACTCCACATTTCTTTCAAAGAAATCTATTTGTCACATTGTTTCAATTACCATAGTGCAATTCCTTAATCAAATCTCTTCCGAGCCTCCAAAGTTCCTTCAGTTGCTGTAGCGTAATCCTATGGAAATAGATTTTCGTGTAAAGTCAATTAGGACCAATTCTACGCTGGTCTAGTGGCTCTTGGAGGTGAATTGCCATCCTCTCTTTTCTGAGGGGCACAGGAGCTTACCTAAACGATTGTCCCTTACGCTCGGCTGGTTTTCTATTTAATGCACTGCTGGTTTGTTAAGCCCTGATGCAGGGGCCTTGACACCTCTGCCATTTTTACCCACACTTCAACTCCCCACACACAAAGCCACCATCAGCCGTGGCATGTCTTACTGACAACTGGGAGACATGTATAATATATATGGGGGTTACGGATAAAAGACAGAGTTATATAAGGATGATTGAGATTGAATGCCACAAATGTCTGAAAGCTGAACTTCTGTGACTTCTTGCAGCAGAGTGTTGAAGTACTGTATGGTTCAAGTATTTCAGAAACTGCTGATTTCCTGGTATTTTTACACACAGCATTAAAGTTTCCACAAAATGGTGTGGAAAAACAAAAAACCTCTAGTGCATAGCAATTAGGGTTAGTAGTCGTAGTAGTAATAGTATTCACAGGAATTTTTACTAGCTATTCTCCTCCATGGTCGGAATAAAATGCAGTTTTGTTTTGTTGATGGAGTTTTATGTTGCTTCAACAGACAAAAAAGATGAGAGAGGTCACAAGAGCGAAGTCAGAAGGGAGAGAAAGGTAGAGCGTGGCTGTGGTAGGGTTAAAAAAGTGTTGTGAAGCATTGCTTAAGGCTCTGAGATCCTGCAGATGAAGAGGTTGCTGTGCAAACAGAGGTGAAGTTGCTGCACTCCTGACAGAACAGCCAGGGGCATCAATCACTAGACAAGATGAGTAGGAAGGAAGGAAAGGGAAGATACCGGAAGAAAAAAAGTAGCACCTGTTGACTTTTTCCAAAATCAATACTCTGACCTAGCGCATATAAAGTACAACCTTTATCACAGTGGTTACACTAGGCACCCACAGTGAATTTTCACCTGTCTCTCTCACTCTATATTTCACTTTCCTGTTTTTTTTTTTTTTATCCCACTTCTCTCCAGCCCTCTTTTGTCCACTTCTCTGTGAGAGGCCCCATTGTGTATAGCATAGTTGGAACGAGAGGGCACTAAATGAGGTCCCCTCGACTCCAAGGGCCTATAAAAGAGCACTTACTTGCTCATTTAGGAGTTCTTCTCTTGATGCAATTGGCTCTCCAGTTTCCCCAAGCTCTTTTTAATACTTGACAGAAACATTAAAGTGGCAGAAATTCTGGCCTAAACACTGCTTCATATATGTGTAGAATGATGAAATTAAATGGGAGGGGCTCCCGTTCCTGTCTCAAAAATGAACTTTTGAGCAGAGTTTGTGTGAGCAGAAAGGTAGAAAATATGACTCAGTGCTCGGAGAACTGAACTGCTTTCACACCCAACAGTTTGTTTCACTACTCCACACTCAGGAATATCTTTTTGTGCACGTAAATCACAAGACCTTGCAATTCTACACTCTGAGCTAGAAACAAGTCAGCCCCAGTCTTGCTTTTTCATATGATTCTGTGTATTTTTAGTCAGAACCTTTGGTGGTGGTGGTGTTCTTGGTTCCACAAAAGTCAAAAACTTTAAGCCATTTGTTAATAAAAAAAAAAAAAACTACATGTAGGTCAAAAAATTGAGCCTCATTTTAATGTTTTTTTTTTTCCTTCAAAGAGAGAAAAGGCTTAGCCCTGTGAGCCCATTTATACCAGCCAGCCCTAAGAAGTGATATTTATTATTTTTAGTCATGTTTGAGAGTTGGGTGGTTGTTATCTAACTCAGACATTTTCAGCCCCTCTAGGAAATGTCAAGAGACTCCTGTGATTCAAGACAGTGTAAGAACTAGGTGTGTTCCACTGGGTAAGGCAGAAAAAGAGAGAAGGAGGAAGCAGGAAAGGTTAAAGAGGAGAAAGACATGAAGTGAAAGAGGTGAGGGAAGGTGAGAGAGACAGGTGGCTTTAGGACGCCAGGGAGCACTGAATTATTGAACAGACAGGCAATGTGGATGGTGAAGATTTGCAATGGAGGAAGGACTCCTTCCAAAAGCTCCTGGACACTTGAATAATTCAATCAGCTGGAAAAGTCTGAAAGGTCAGTGAATAAAAGAAAGAGGGCAAGAAGAAAGAAGAAAGAAAAGGAGATAAATGGATGACAGAAATGATGTTAGCCAGCCGGAGACAGAAACACTGTAATAATAGGAGGGGAAAATGGGCAGAGACAGCGAGCATGAGTGAAGGAGGTTTCCTGTATCACGGTTGCAGTGTAGTGAGGTGTGTCAGATGTAAATGGTGCTTCTACAGGCTCCAGTGAAGACGATTACGTCTCAGTGAATCGCATTCCAGTCTGTTCTCGACACGTCTTCTCTGACAGATGATAGTCATCACTCTATCACTACTCGCACACAGTGAGCTTAAAGTCACGGGTACAGCCTAAAAGCACTCTCCTGACACGTACACGGTGATAAATGCACAGTTCGGTGACTTTTATGACAAGACAAGGAGAGAATATTTCACTGCTAAAACATACACAGGGAAAAAGAAATGTTGTTTTCTTTTGAGCATGCTGGACTGATCCAATAATTACGAGCCACTCGAACTTATCACTCACACTAATGAGTGCGCAGGAAAGCAAAGCTGTCGGGTTTCAATGGCAGACATCTTGGCTCTGTGCCTTGCACTTGCAGGCCTACTCAGTGTTACAGCTAGAGACTGGCTTCCTTATGCAGACCTGCACTTTATTTTCAACTACTCTTTAAACTAGACTTAGTAGTAAGTCATTAATGTATTTCATAATACTGCTCGAGAAATTAATTCCATTTTACTGGAAGTCAGAGAGACCTTTATGAATATGAGTCACACATTAAAGCCATAAATGGGATTACACACCTGTCGCCAATACCATTTACAACAATGTACGTACCGGCTAAGAATGAAACATTAAAAGTAATGGGATTCCAAGAGGTTAATTAAAGAGTTAATTCATGATTGGCCATCATGCTGTGTTTGCTTTAGGAGCTAACAGAAATGCGATGACTCATGCGAGTAAATCATGCATAATAATATAAGCTGGGGTGCTTTGGCAAACAGTGCGTATCAAAGCTGAATTCTGATTAGGGATAAATTGTTCATTTACCGAAATGTTACGGCTTAAGTGAGTGGTTTTTGCCAGAGACTTATACTGAACACTGCTGAGAGAACATAAAATCGCATACAAACACATTTATCTCACTCCATTTAAAAGTATGATAGCTGCCTCAAGTACTTCATGACCGTGAAACCTAACTTGAGCCCTTAATATTTTATACACCTAATACTTTTGACTTTTACTTCCTACAAATCTCTACTTTCTACATATCTCTAAAATCGTATTTGTAAAATCATATATTTTCGGCATCAGGCAACTTTAACGATCTATTCCTAAATACTTATCCTTCTAAACCTTAACAGATTTAACAGCAAGAATAAAACTGATTAGTGTAATCTGTGTACACTTTGTATTTATCAAGGCACTTTGTGTTCTGACAGCTAGCAATAATCATTCAGCTACTTTATATCTTGCTAGCTAACATTTGATAGCCTCTGTTAATTAGCCTTAGCCACTAATTTCTCATCAGTAACTAAAATCAGTGTGTGATTTGTTTTTAAGCAGGCGTCTTTTTCTTCAGTGAATCTCTCTTGTAATTTTACTTTGATTTACTTTAACAAGTGAAGAATTTGAAGCTGTAATTTTTACCAGTTTGACTTATTTCGAGACTTGGAATACAAGGATTTAAATATATTTAAAACAGACTGTCTTGATAATTTCTGCCATGGCTACACGATCCAGTTCATTTCTAGACTGTAGTGACAAGGGTAGATCATTTCCCAGCCACTCTAGCCTAAAAACAAAGCCCAAGTACTAGAACGGTCAAAACAAATTACAATACAGCCCACATCTGCGGTCACGATATGCACAAAGTAACACCAAAATGAGTATTTTGAACATCATGCACGCCAGGTTGATTAAGGCAAATGGAAAGAAATGGACAATGGGACACTAAGGAGTCTCTGTATTTCTAGCTGTGTGACATTTGCTTTGATTTCTGCAGTGGAGGATTGGTACATTTGAGCTAACACACACGCACTCACACACAAAGAGGCAAAATGTGGTGCATTATCATGGTCAATGATTAAGAAATTACCATGATATGGCAGCACTTGACACCTTAATTGCATAAACGTTTTAACCGGGTTGAATTGGTTTAATTCTCACACCTCTCTTTTTCTCTGTCTCATTTAGCACAGTGTTTTTTGTCGCGGATTAAAACACGGAAAAAGAGGCCACCCACTTTTCTCCTGATCTCCCCTTCATGCCTCTCAAGAGTGCTTTTCACAGCACAGCAGGATGAGAGAGACAGAGAGACAAAGAAATAGACAGAGATCCAGAGAGATTCTCAAATATGAAGCAAAAGTGACTGCATGACTAAAAAAAAAAAGGATAAAAATAACAAATAAAAATAAGTAAGGAATAAAACACAACAATGAGATGGTGAGACATGGCCAGACATGAAGCAGAGTTTCAGTACTGTTTACTACCCCAATGTTGATTATTATATATTAGGATTTTTTTTATCCTTTTACAGTTACATTTAATGTTGTTAAAGGAGTACCTTTCCTAGGTAGTTGCTCTTATCACACTTATGTTACAACAGCTATAAACATCATTCCCTTACCAGCCTCTTGATTTATTCTCTTGCTTGGAGTTCATAAGAAAAAACAGCACACCTTGTCATGAAGATTAGACTGTTATAGAAAATAAATCAACTCCTGTAATGCTAATTTGCTAATCTACTATGTTATGCCAGTGGTTCCCAGTTCTGGGTGTGGTAAACTCCTCTCCTTGTCATTGTGTCTACCATTGTATCTACTATATCCATATCAACCTCATAAAGTCTTGTCAACTAGCTGTTTATTTGGAGGAAGCAAAACAGTTATACTCCAGAAGCAAGTATGGGAACTACTACATTATACTACTGTGGATAAACAGGGTCATTAACATTCCAAGCACATAATAAAGTGAACAACGCTATGGTCAGACACACTTGTGCAGTGTGTTCGTCCACACAGGTCTTTTCATAATTCATATGCGGTAATCAATGTGAAAATCAGATCAATGATGCCCTGCAGAATGTTGCTTGCCTGAATATTTATCTTGCCCCCTTCCCTACCTGGTTTGGCCTTCAGCCCACTTGTGCTCATCATCAGTGGGTTGTCTCACGTCTCTTTATTACAGGATTAGCAGAATACAGGTTTGAGGTATGTGTGTGCGTGTCTGAGGGGGTTTTGGAAAATCAATTCTCATTTCGAGGGGAAACATTTGTCTTTGCATGCCAGAGGCTTCTGCACTTCTGATAACTTGGGAGTATGTGTTCATAGGTATGTATAGATGGTATAGACGTACGAATCTTGTACGAATCACCTTGACTTGAATCAAGGTGTGGTGATGGTGATGGTGTGTGTGTGTTTAGGGTGGGTGTTATACTGAATGACCTTGCATTTCTGCATTACAGTCTTAGGAATGGACCCCAGAGTCAACCGTCACGTCAAGACTAAAATCGAGTGATGTATGAGGAGATTGAACAGCCTGAACCATTAGAGCACCTGAGAGAATAAGAGATGTATGCCTCAAGGATTTGTTATAGAGATAAAAGGCTGGATCAAACTGGAACACTTCACATTGGGCGTTTTTTTTTTTTTTTTTTTTTTTAATTTGCATTTTAGGCTCTGTCCTTACAGCAGCATTAGGGATGTAACCGAATATAACACATTATTCCGAATGATACAACTCGACTGATGTAGCTGAGGTTGAGGAAAATGTCAGAGCCAGATTTCACATACAACGCTGACATTTATACATATTTTAAGGTGTTTCAACAGGCATAGTGGAAATAAAACCCTTTCTGGTTCATAGCAAGATATGGATACTTGAGGCACTACACCGATACAGATGGAGTATTGCCTTACAGCTCTAAGCAACATAAAAATGTCATCAGTCTCAGGCAATTTGCAATGTTCAAGATGATGCTCTGAAATTATACCATCATCATATCAGGACATGCAGCATTTTCCTTCTCTTTTTCTTATACAATATAATCAATGGTCCTTTCGTATTGAGGTAAAAAGCTATAAATATGATATAAATGGGGTAACAGGGTGATGCCATCCCTCTCTTTCAAGGAGAAAATACAAGAAACAAGAAGATTTTTTGTTATGCACATCACATTTGCTGTTAACACATTTGCTGTTGCCTTAAATTGGATTATTTATAACTTTTTTTGGAACTATAAACCACCATTAGTGGTCATAAGGAAAATGGTTTGAAGTAGTGGCTGGGATTGATTTCTTTCTAGCCCTTGCTATAGTCTATCATAGACAGACATGTCAGGTGATTCCATGGAGTTTATGTGTGCACATGTGGAGGTATGCGCATGTGCATACATGTGACTGTGGTCAAATATGTGGCTAAAGAAAAAGCTATCGCGAAAAGTAAAGCAATGCCACCTCTGTTGTTCCTTCTATTATTCTTGGCCTCACCCTCTTGTATAATTGGAAGTGTGAAGTGAAGCCTCCCAGAAGGTGTGATAACTCCTCTCCTTTCAAACCTCCACCATGTCTCTCACCAGCTTGTTCCATTCTCAGCTCTTTCCCCCACTCTGCTCTGCTTCATCACCTACACCCTCTATCATTCTGTTACTCTCAACCCCTCGTCTGTTCTTTTACTCCCTCAGAGATCAAAGGGGACTGTGACACCTTTCACGCCTGCCCACGCACATGCACACACTCCCAGTCAGTCTTGCCCCTCTAGACCCTCGCAGCCAGGTGGCCTTTCTCTTTTTGTTGGCACAGTAGAATAAAAGTCTCTCGTTCAATATTCATGGCCATGCTCGTTCCTGCTGTTTCCTCCAATTCACTGCTTTTCTTCTGCCCCAGAGACCTCTCAGTGCCAAACAAAATAAGACAGAGCAGAGTGTGGAAAATGAATACAGAAAGAAAGAGAGGAGAGGAAGAGTAAATATGAGAACTAATCAGAGAAGTCTGATCAATAGCACACTTGCAAGGTCTGAACTCATACCAGAAAGTTCTCAGTCCACTCGGCTGCAACGGAAGAGCATTTCCTCTGAGTGGAATGAATCGTCTTCAACAATCCACCTCGAGGACAACAAAAGTACAAAGAATACTCTTAGAAAAAGGGTTTCTCAATGGTTCTTTGGATGGTTAATGGTTCTGAATTTTCTAAAGCCTCTACTTAGTATCATCTCTAAAAGAGAAACCATCTCTTTTATGTATTAATGTCAGACTTGAATCCAGTCTTGGACTCTGTCTAAAGTACAGTATCAATATGTTTTCTGTACTTGTCTTGGTCTTATTGTCATTTGTACTTGGACTTGACTCATTCTTGGACACTGGTCTTGCTAAATATTGTCTTGCTTTCAACCAAGAGTTAAAACAATATTCATGTTGTCTTTTCTTTTCGCATGCACAAAAGTAATTCCTTCTTCTAGAAAACTTAACCTAATCCTTGGCACAATGCAAAAATGAAAGCAACTTGTTGAAGTAATGTTGACTTGGCCTCGACCTTAAGACTAGTCTCCGCTAGTCTCGTCTTGGACTTGTCTCGGACTTGTCTCGGACTTAACGTCTTGATTACAGCCCTACTTGTATGGTTCTAAATAGAACCTTGTGTATTGGCCTTTTTTGTTGGAGATTGATGGCACATTTGGAGCTTTCTGTCCAGAACAGTGACTTCCTCGACAACCCACTGTCCCCTTATCAGTTTGGAAGCTTGCTTGGATGGTGACATACAACAGGCTTTAGAGATATTTTTGATTAACCTTAAAAGGTTTGTAAAGTTAAAAGGTTGAACTTTTGTACCATTTTTAATCATTACCCCTCAATTTAACCATCACATTCAATCTCACTCCTTACGGTAACTGCATGGTCTGTATTCCATTTCCACTTCATGATTCCATTTTTTCCTGATTATACCTATCTACTTTAATTATCAAGTCCCTCAAGAGCTGAGTCCAGTGTGTTACAGTGTCCAAAACTGCTGAATTGTGTAGCTGTAGCCCAGCATGGTCGGAAAGGAGAACCATGGGCTTAGACGAAGTGAACAAAAGTGACCAGATGTTCAGATTACTACATCACCATCATCCCCTGAGAATCATGAGCTATTTTATGCTATTTTTATATCACAGAGCCTTAATTTATGAGATATAAATTAAGATACCTACATAGCAGTTACCACTGGAATTAATGTACTGGAGATAAAATGAGTGAAAGAGAAAGAAAATGAGTTGAGGGATAGAACTGCAGGTAGTAAGGTTTCCAAGTACAGATGTTCTATTTAAGGTGTAAGGAAGAAGTGGATTTTTTTTTTGTGCGTTGGCTGAGAATGCTTGCTTTCTTGTAATGGAAATTCTTTGATTTTCTGACAGCTTCTTGAGCACTACTTTCTTCTCTCTACCAAGTTCCCTCAATAAATACTTTATTATGATCCCTCACACAGATAACCTTTATTTAAATCCAGACTGTCTGGCAGGTGGCAAGTCTGGGAAATGTACACACACCTCGCTCTGCTTTTCACACTTGCATTTGTGTATATTTAGAATAAGAATGGAAGGATAGTACAGGGAAGGATAGAGACTGACAAACAAACAGAAACAAACCAAAATAACTTAATTTGAATGAGGGAGGACATTCTAGAAATTCCAGTAGGAATCCTTTTTTTAAGAATGCAAAATCTAAGTGTTTTCACATCAAATTAAAAAAAAATGTCCCAAATGGGAACCAATGGAATTTACTGTTTTCATTTTAGTTTGGATTCCACCAAGTGGAGATATTCTGGGAACACTGGGAGCGAGGCGGGAATACATCCTGGGGGATGCCAATCCGCCACAGGGAACTATGAACACACATTCACACATTCATTCAGATGTAGGGCAAATTTAGAGTTGACAATATGACTTCAATATTTTTGGAAGGTGGGAGCAAGCGAGAACCTAGAGGAAACCCATGTGAACATGGTGTGAACTTGTGACTAACATGTCAATGTGAATCAACACGAGTCTTGATGCACTCAACCAATTTTTCAAAAGTATGTAATCTGTAAGTGTGTTTTGCACTTCAAATTCAAAAATAAAAAATGTCCCAAAGGGCCACCAATGGAATTTGGGGTTTTCATTCTAGTTTGCTGAGTGACTACTAGAACAACAGCAACAGAAATAATGACTGTAATGATATCATCCCAGTCTGAGGTGTATTTATTTGTTCATTCCCCTGCTTAGGGTTGCAGTGGATCTGGAGCCTATCCCAGGAACACTAGACAAAGGGCAGGAGTACACCCTGGATGGGACACCAGTTCATCGTGTACACATATAGGGGCAATGTTTTTGGGAGGTGGGAGGAAACCAGAGGAGGAAACCCTACTACACAGGCAATAACCCAAGCTCAGAATCGAACCAGGGAGTCTGGACATGTAAGACAGCAATACTGAAGGAAATGTTTTTCTCCATCTGATTGGTTAGTTATTTGGTTAACCATGTTGTAGTCGTAGAAATCAAACTAAAAATTTCTAAAAAAAAATCTTTGTCTTTGCTTCGATGTATGACATACCTTGATCTGGTAAGATTTGGTTTGGTTTGGTAAGCATAACCAATCAGAAACAAAGCATATCCCAGCCCTGTATTACCATAAGTTTCTTGAAAAGATGCCAAAAACGATACAACTGGAACATTTGGTTCTGGACCAGGGACCAATGGAATAAGCATAAGTTCCAGCTTTCTGGTGCCAAAGGTTCTAGCACTTCTTAGAGCAAAAAAAAGGGCTTAATGTCCTTTGGTACATGGCACCAGTGGGAATGTATTTCCATTGTGGGCTAATATTCGAACAACCCTCCCTCCCTTCCCAGATATTTAACCAGTGAGTTATTCAATACATAGACAGGTGCTGAATTTTCTGACAATAATATTTAGAGAATCATAATTGCTGGCAATAAAAATAGCAACTCAGTCCAAACCCAAAGGACAAGAGGAATTAATATGAATGGCTCAAATAAAGTGAGATAAAATAATCTGTGTTAAACTGAACAAGCACGATATAAGAACCACACTAGCTGACATACTCCAACACATGCCTGCATTATATTTGCACTATAAACATAGAAATGCAATCTAATAGCAACAGATCCATAAATAACATCAATTTGTGCTGTTTTTTATGCATGGATGACTGATGAACATGGAAGATTATAGACATGTGGGCATGTTGCTTTTATAGCCAGACACTACGCTTAATTTTCTTTCATATATGCTCTTGGGCTTTTGGTGTATATATATATATATATATATATATATATATATATATATATATATATATATATATATATATATATATATATAAAACAGAACACAATACCACATGCTTTTAATTTCAAGGAATTTGCCCATGGCATGCTTTTTTACATTTTAATTTGTTCATGCTTAGCACAGAATTTTAAAGGGATTTTATAGGGAGAACAAGCACTGATTTAATTCAAGCCTAGCACACAAATGTGTCTGGGAAACTGACTGTTCGAAGCTCAGGACCAAATTTAGTAAAGCAGATTACACACGCTAAAATGCAACATGTACAATTGCAGAAACATTACTCCAGGCTGAGAACTCCTTTCATGCTAGGTTATTAGCTAGCACCTTGTATAAATGTATAAACAGATAAACATTCATTTTTCAAAGCTACATATTTACATATGCACAGAAAAATATTTAGATGCTTATTATGAATGAGCAATCTGGGAAATGGCTGAAGATATCAATCTCTCTCTCACTAGCTCACTCCTCCTACGCATTCTCTCAGGCTCTCAGACAGCATTAGCTGCATTATTATTCGTACCTGCCAGGTAAGCAAGCTGCACTGGCTCTACCATGTGCCAAAGCTGCTCTGATGTTGACTTTTCTGCTGTCAGTAGGCAGCGTGTCCATCAATCTTTCTGCCATCAGCTTGCTCGAGGCATACTGACGAGCACTGTGCTGCTCTGATTCTGTGGAGTCCACAGTCACCAAAAGTCCATTTTTAATCAAATATCCCATACACAGCTGGATAAAATATTGAGCCTCCAGGACCATGGTGCAACACGGAAGTCAATAAGAAGTCAAGGGCACTGTACACAAGACTCCAATCCATAAAGTGCGAATATTGAAAAGTGAAACACAATTCAAACTTGTTGGAAACCTTACCCAGATATTGATAAGATTATGGCAAAGACAAGTGTCGAGATCAAATCTAGGGGGAGTTTCATACATTGATACTGCATGAATCTACAGACTGGACTAGAAAGAAATTTTAAAATAATTTTAAAAGTTTAAAATAATCCAATTTAAGACATTTGTTTGGGGAGAATAAGGGGACTAAACAGGTTAGTCCTTGTTACCTTTTTGTAGCAATCACCTGTTATACAGTTTTCACCAAAATGGCCCAAATGAAACCAACCACATCTAATGCTTGGGCAGAGTTTCAATTTTGAGCTAAAACTGTACAGTCCAACTAAACAGTAAATACTAAACACTACAGTTTAATCTAGAACTGTTTTAGAGACTTAGAACTTCTCAAGAACCCTTGAGAAACCCTTGTAGGTTAAGTTTTGGTAATGCCTGAGATATGGTGGCCATAAGGTTGGTCATTATAGTCCCACAAAAGTATGTGAGACAGATGAAAGTGGTACACTCTGTAGAACCTATCAAGAACCTAAAAGATTCTTAGATTAGTCCCTTTTGGTAACCTTAAAGGTACTAGGTCATACATTAGAGTATTTTCTTTTAAGAGAGGGTTTCAAGTAGAAATTCTAAGAACTCTCCAAGGAACCCATATGTAAGTGGATTGATGTTTTACCATCATTTGTATATTATTGAGGCACATAACCTTGATGTAAAAATATATTGGCTTGTTGGGGGATAGAGTTTGGGATGTACACGCGCGTATCCCCAATGGTTTGTTAATCAAAGGATTGGGAATCCCATGTCATGAGCTAAGTTCTGCTTGTATTAAATTCAGCAAGGTTATTTTTCCCTCTTCTGGTTTGTCTCCTCTTTTCCCATCAACTCAGACCTTATGGAAGGTGTCTCCGGTGTCAGTGCTTTGTAACAATTGATAGTAACTCTGTAACTTCAGGTTTTCTGACACTGGAATGTCATCAGGACGGAAGATGTAAAGTTTTGTGGTTTCTCAGTAACAAGCTGCAATTTTTGTTCATTACATTCAAGCGAGAGGAGAAGAGAGAGGCTGGTAAGAGAATGAGTGTTTATAGCTGCTATAATGTCAGTAATAACAGGAATTAACTTATTAGCATTGTCACATTCATATGGTATAAGAGGAATATAACACACCCAGTGTAAAGTGCATTTAGAAGCAGGGGTTTATTAGGGGAAATCCATGAAACGTAGTCTGACACATTTGATGTCAGGCAGCATCAAAAAATGGATAACCCATATGCAAAATTGAGAGACAGATGTGAAGGTCAAAACCAGGGAACACAGAGCTAGGAAGCTAGGTAACCAGCTATGCAGATGGTGCAGAAAAAATCACCATGCTCTGAGGGGATTCGTGACACCTGGGATGTGCCGTTATAAGAAAATCATCAACTTCACGTCACACCACATGACATCACCCTGACAATGATTATTCTCCTTTAACAGCAAGTGTTTCATTCCTAACATGGAATATTGGATTGGATCGGATAAAAAGAAGGACAGGAGAGAGGAGGAAAGCTTCCTGTCTTGCTGTGCATATTAACATGCCTGGATTATATAAAAGAGCCCCTCACCCCCACCTTTTCCCGTCCTCATTTTCTCTCTCCCTCTGCTCCCTCTATCTGTCTCCATGGCTATTTCTGCTCTTCCATCACTAGGACACAGAGGAGTAGTGTCTGGAGAATGAGAAACGTGGTTTAATCACCCGTTTGGCCACAATCAGCAAATCATTAAAGGGCTCCTTCTGTCCTTTAGTCTTGTAGTGAATGGGTTCTGTGATTTCCTGGGGAATGGGCCAGGTGATTAGAGGCAAGGCTGCTAGGCAATGGACCAACATTGGCTTCTTCTCACAGCATATTTGGAGAGAATTGGCGGTGTGCTTCCGGAAGATGAGACTGACACGTTTACCACACAGTTGACTGTAAATCTTGAGAAATGTCTGCACTGGAAAATGAGTTGTCAGATGAGTGTAGAGTCCATGGTGTGTGCAGGTTGATCATCACTCCAGACTGGTCAAGAAGCGTGTTTGTTTTTTTAATTCAAGCCCGCTACCCCAAGAGTGCCCTTTCTGCACTTCACTGTCCAACATGAAAAAAGAAACAAGTGCCGCTGCAAAAACAACTGACAAAATAAGTTAAAGGTCAATCACCTCATTCTCTCCCGACTCCAATTATGCATGCACTGAAATGTCACAGAGTTTGTATGTACAACGTACCAAATTGCCATTCCAGTATCAAATTACAAACCTACACCAAAGAATGCTGCTCATTACTTCTGTTTGTTCTTGATGTCAAATTTGACTAATGCATGGAAACTGAAAACCTCTTTTAATATTATGGAGTGCATTTTGATAATGAATGCAATACTGTTATTGCATTTATATGGCCCATTCATTTATAGGAAGGTGTACTAAGTTATAAGAATTACTACGAGTTTCAAATCTGAAGCAGTCACACTGGACTTTGGTGAACAGTAAAGTGAAAGGCTCAAGTGCATTTTGGTGTTTTTATTGCAGGTGATTTGGTTATTGTAGTCAAAAAAAAAAAACACGTTATCAAAGCGTAATCGGTAATTGCAAATCAGGAAAAGATGCACAAGCAAACAACCTACTGCAATAGCCGATGGAAAACCAGAAACACAACTTGGCCAAGACACAAAAAAAATACAGATGTTTATATATATATATATATATATATATATATATATATATATATATATATATATATATATATATATATATATATATATATATATATATAGAAACTAATAAGGAGGAAACAAGGTACAGGTGACCATACTAAAGAAACAATGTTGAGAAACAAAAGCACATAATGGTTCATGTGAGCAGCAATGCAAGGCATGAGAGCAAGATTTTGACAAACAGGTTACATTACCAAGCTAGGTTGTTTGGGCACAGGTGAGTTATCAGTGAGTAGTCCATAATTGGTAATCAGGAAAACATGCCCCAAAAAAAAAAACCCTTGTGATACAGCCAGTGACTCTGAACTTGCAGGAAAACCAGACAACACAACCTTCCCAAGACACAACAAATGTTTAAATAAAAAAATGAATAAAGAACACAGAAACAAGGCACAGGTGAACATAACAAGGCAGCAACCCCTGGTAAGAAACAGAACCAACCTTTGAACAGAAACTAAATATGAATACAAAAGCACAGGTCTAGTTCTAGTTAAAATATGTCATTGAGATGTAATGGTTCATCTGCCTGTGGCTATTATTATTCCTCATTTTCAATGGATTAATATTATTCCTAAACAGAATTAGATTACATGTACTCATGTGATATGATTGAATAATTAATCACTGTTAAGTATAAAAATGAACATGCCAACTTAATGTCTCTGAGGTTAACCTTGGACATCAGTAACTCAGCCTTGTGCGCCTGCCTGCTTACAGATGCACTCAGTATTATAATTAATTAACAAATAGGATTAGACTGCCAAGACTCCCTAAACAGTTGAGCTGGAGCATGGAAGAGTGTCCCACTAATACAATCATTTCCCCAGCTTGCATGAGAGAAAAAAACATGCAACAATATGAAGCAGTCCCTGTGGTCAATGCTACCAGCAGGAATTGTCTTGAAAGGGGACAGCAGGGGAACAAGTGCGAAAGTTAACTTAAGACAAGCAGAGGAGGAGATAGGGGAGATTTAGATTTCTATTCCTATTCCTAGAAAAAATGAGCAATGGTGAAGAAGGACGAAGGAGAAGAAACGCATGTGACAGGTTGCATAATAATATGGTAATTCCCATGTGTGGAAATACTGCAATGACATTCTGGCTTGTTTGTGAAAAATAACACTTGGAATTTAATGGCATTTTGAGTCTCTTCACCTCGTTCAGATAATTTTTTTATAGCATGTGAAAAAGCATGTGCTTGGGAGGTACTATGTCAAGGAGGCCATCAAGGACATCTAAACGAATGGCATCAGGCATCTGACAGCAATGTCCAATCATGTAGATACACACTGTGCTTTGAAGGTGCACACGAGAAATTTGTTTTTATGGTGGAAGACCCAATTACTGGTGTTTCTCCAAAAGCACAAGATGCTGCTATACAGGTTGATGGAAAAAAAATGAAAGTCTTTCATTTTGGCAACTGCTTGAGTCATCTGTCCTCCTTTTTTATGCTCAACTTAAAACTGACTTTACTAGGAATGATATTCTGTTTTTTTTTCCCCCACAAATACACCTACCTAGATCTGTCCGTGGTCGAGCTTTCTTGGCAAGTGATGTCTTTGTTGGTCATTTTTGCCGCTACTCTCGGCAGTGTTTGGCACTCGTGGAGAAGTTGTTCTGTGTTTGCTGTAGAGGCCTGGCATGGCTCAGTGTGTTGATGCCCTTGCACTAAGCCCTGGGGAATTAATTAGAAGTTCAGAAGTCAGCATGCTGACAGCTGCTGCAGACATGCTGGACCTAAACCAGACCAATCATTCCGTAGCTCTTTAACACTTCGAATGGAAAAGAAAATGGATTGATCTGGACAACCAGTGGTTTTAAAAAGGTCAAGTGTTATGACAGAGAATCCTTGGATGAGGATGGATAGGAGTTAAAGTGAGCTGGAACAATCCAGAATGGTGGTCCGGCACCCTCACTTGGAGAGGGTAAACATTTTAGTTTCCTGCTTGAAACTGTGAGGTGATGGACAAAAGGAAACCAAGAGCCAATTATATATCAACTTTAACAGATATTGTCCAGTTTACTCTCTACAGTTATTTGATAAAACGTGTCAACATTGAGAATCTGGAATGTAAATGTTCAAATTAAGTGCTGGTTATTTAACTGCCCATCTTACCTTTATATAAGCTCTCATCATGTCCAAATTTGGTTATCATTTATTATTTTATGTCTAAATGTAGCTAGCTTGTTGGCTTGGGGATTAGGTTAGCTAGCTACCAAGTCCATAACGTAATCTGATCTTGTGAACACAGATTTGATACAAGATGTGTGAAAATCGCTAGCAAACAGTATTCTGTTGAAATGTTTAATTTGCCTTCCATGTTATCCCTATCAATATTTTCCAATTCGTATGCTTAATGTTAGTTTGTGTTCGGAGGGCCAAAATGTAACCCATGTATGTTAATTTTATGTAAATGTTAAGGCAGGTCAACACATTGGTCATTGACATGAGATGTAACTGAAATGGCAACCTCCATTCCAATCACTCACTTTCCACCACTTTCCAAAATAAACTTTAACCCATAGCCGTGGCTATCTTTTATAAGTTCCCATTTGACAGCAGAGACTTTTGTTAATTGTAGAAAGGAGAGAAAAATAGGGGATGTGTTTCAAATGAAGGTCAATTTGATAGGTCATCTGTCTTTTGCTTTCTCTCTCCTGCTTCCATTGATAGAACAATATTCATTATTCATTCCTTTTTTCCTTAAATTGCCTTATCTTTACCCTGACAAAGAAGGAAGGAGTGAGGTCCTCTTTTACATAACTCAAGCATGTTTCAGTGACAGGACCAAGAAAGTTTTAATTGGCTCAGCAACTCCAGTGATGTCAAGTCACCCAGGAACATGCTGGAACCACCCAAATGTGTTTTCTTCGTTTCTTATTTTCCTTCTTCCCTCCTGAGCTTTAGCCCACTTCTTCTCCATGTCTGACTCCACACCGTGATTGATCCTGAAACTATAGTCACAGCTTGATGAAGCACTCAAGGGAAAGTGTCTGGAAGAGAGAGAAATGGGGTTGCTTGAAGAGACTGTGGTACAGCGAGGATAGAGAGAGAGATACCCCATCTGGTGGTTTGGGGTTTTTAATCACTCCTAAATTACTTCTTCGATCCAACGGCACAGTGGGCTGAAATAATTGCTCAGAGCTGTCCTTGATTGGGTTGCAATAATTAGGAATTGAGGGAACTTTCCTGATTGCTCTAGATGGATGGCTCCTAAAGAGCAAGGTTTATCCTCAGTGTAAACTGTTATATTGTAGAAATTGCAGAAGACAGTGCAAACTTGGTTAAATTCTTTTTTAAAAACTTTTGCCTGATCAATGTTACAGCTTAGTTCAAATTAAAGGTGCATTTGGGTGGAATACCAATTCTAGCCCTCTGAGCTAACTTTACTTTATTTATTCTACTTGGTCAGTCAATCAGTTTACAAAAACATTCTACCTGTTCAGGGGAAATGTAGCTAATAACACTGTTTTATGGCTTTCGGAGGCATTATACATTTGGTGAGCATATTGTGTGTGGTTTTTTTTTTTTTTTGGTCAAAGAAATCCTGTTTAGGGTTGGACCTGCCATTTCCTTAGCATGTAACAACACTCCACTTCACACTGGGCCATACTGTACCACCCTGTGCTGCCATTTGAGACTCCATCCATAAAAGATAGAAACTTCACCGACAACTTCACCAAAAACAGAAAAGTTCACCATATAATGATTTATATATATGTTTTCATTTTCTAAGATTCTTAGATTATATAGATTATCTACCATATGTGTCCCTGTGAATGAGTATAGAAAGAATAATGTATTAGAATGAGCACATTAATATAAACCCAGTGTCAGAGATGCTCTTATAAAAATTTAATCAAAAGCTTAGATCAGATTAGAGAATACAGCAGCACTGCAGTATAACTGGCTTTACACATCATGTTTCATTATGTTCCCCAGTGTGTAATAGAACAGTAAAATACTGACCAGTGCACCTTTAATTTATGAGAGAAGCATATTAAGCAATTAGCCACAGTAGAGCAAACAGTTATATTCAGTGCTTCTTGGTTATACTGTTCATCACTCAAAGCAGGGCATGCTTGCACAAACAGGTCAGGTCAAGGGGCAGTTGCGGGGCATAAGATAAACATTTTTGTCCAATGTTGAGAGTCTGACTCTTAAACAGTAGCCTTCCTTTGCTGTGTGTAGTTCAGGACTCACCCTGTTACTACTGACTTAACATGGCAGTCAATCAAGCAGGACTCAGGCTGCATGGCTATTCACATGACAAACAAACAACAACAAAAAAAAGTGTAATGCGTCAGGACCATGCTGTGATATGACCTTACCACAGCTGTGTGGCCACTTACTTGACCAGAGGGCACAAGAACCGTACCGGAGTCTCAGCATTAAGCACAGTTGCTTGCCAGTTAATTACCAGGCATTTCCCAGGGGTGTTAGAGCTAGACTCCTGCCAGGACTGGAATCACTGAGCCATACTAAGTAATAATCAGCAAAATTACAATCTCAAAGTCCTGTGTATTCTATAAAATATATTGTTATGCATCCCTTGTAGGTTTGTTGACCTTATAACATGTTCATAAACCATTAATATGTTGCAATGGTTATCTTTTGTACACTATTGATAAAGAATAGTAATTCTTTATCCCATAATTCCTATCTATCTATCTATATAAAATTTTGTAGTTGTAGTAATGAATATACGTTGTTGCCAACTATGTGTGTGTGTGTGTGTATAATTGTAAGCCTTTTTTATTTCAAAATGTTCTTTGTGCTGCTTTAGATGACCATTAATAATTTTTTATTACTGTTTTAATAATAACACTTGAAGGCTGTGCATATATTAGTACATAAACACTAAATGCTGCAATATGCATTAACAATAAAATTTACTCATGAGACAAATAAATAAATAAATATATAAAGGAAATAACCTCAGGTTGAACTAACAACATTAAAATGCCATTATTATGAAGTTGCAGCTATGCACATCTCCGAATCCATCCTTCATAAATAGCTCTACCCAGGCCAGAAGGTCACAGGAAGCAATGCTTAATGAAAATATGGCACGTTAGCACACACCTCCATGTTCCCTAATTACACTGCTCCAAATGAGGCACCTACTAACGTACTAACCTGGAAAACCCTCTTTATGACTCAATCGGTCTCAGGGACATGCTGTTAGCCTGTTCTTTCTAGGCTCTCGGTGGGCGTTTGGTGCTCACTGGGCATCACAGCTGGATGTCAGTGGCCATAATCAGTCTTTAGCTCATTGTCTTTACCAAACAGAAATGGGGCTCGAGTGAGCAGCCTACACATGACAGTTGGAAAATCTCTAGAATGTTCTCCTCTAGTCACAAATGTTATTTAGTGGATTTATGAATTGGAAAATTGGAAACTCCCCTAACCCTACATGTGCCCACCCACTTCCGCATTGCCCATATTTGCATGATTTACCCAAAGAACAATAAGAACAATAATATGATAATGAAATACTTATGCCACTGCACAGGCTTGGGTCTCCAAAGCTGTAGCACAAATGCAGACAGGATTGCTGCTGGTCAAAATTTTTCAAATCATTGCTCAAATCACAGTTTTTATGATTTAAAGTATGTGATGCTACAGTAATCAGAAGCTATTCCCCATTGTTTAGTCTTGCTTTCACACTCTCTGGTTTCTCACCACCTTGCTCTCTCTTTCACTAAGCGCATGCTGAATTCGTCTCTTCTGCTCCTCAAATAGCATGCAAATTGTGCATAGCTGAGCAGCCGTCATCAAAAATAAAGCAATTTAAGATGTGGGACATGGCTGTGTAATAGGTTTGGCAAACAGAGATGGTGTGTGCATACATCACCAAACGGCCTGTATTAAATATACACACACAAACACACAGACACACACAGACAGAGAGAGAGAGAAAGAGACATGCACAGCTGGGAAAGCCCTAATTATCCAACTACAGCCTAATTGTCTAGTAGATGATCTCCACCTTTTAACCAACTAAGCTATAATCCATTTTCATGTGAACTACTAGAGACACGTGGGGTAACTCTATTAAAAAAAATCTATGAACATATGTATAATGACCTATGAATATATTCATAACATTCATACCCTATGACCTGTGATTACATTCGTAAGTTATAATGCTCACTTTGCCATGTGCTTATATTTCTGTTCCAGCCCTGTCTCCTCCATTGTCATTTTATTGGTTGATTACCCTATTGTGTTCACCTGTTCTATGTTTCAAATTGATTAGTTTGTATAGGCTCTGTTGTTTCTATTCCTAATTGCAAAGTCTTTCCAATAGTATCCTGCAGTCCTGAGCATTAGTTTCTTGTTCATTGTTTCTGGTTTTCCAATTCATTCCTGTGTTATCATTTTTGACCAATGATTTCCCTATGATGATGTATATTTCCCTATGATGTTGGCAATGTTTACACACTTGTGCATTATGTTCAGTCATAAATTGAAAACTGCCATTAATTGAACATGTGAATTATATACTTTCATTTCTGAGTGTAGACTATTAACATACATATGGCATTATAACATAAATCTTATACCTTATACATTGCATTTGTGAGCTTTGTTGAGCAAAGTGTATTTGTTAAGCAACGAAAAATCAACATCATTAAATCAACGTTATTTCCAACATTTTATTTCTCTTGTGAACACTGCTTATAATGCATGCATTTCATAATGCATAATAACCATAGCTAGGAAGTGAAATCAATAATCATAACAGTGTACACGGCTTAATGCCTTATGAATGCTTTCTAACATGATATGACATGGTGTCATAGTTTATTATAGATATGACCTTCGTAGAAAGCGTTACCAAATAAAAACCTTCATGTGTTACCTCATCTTTATCTTAAAATCTTTACAAATGCCCAGCGTATCCAACACCCTCTGGTGGTTCCCAGGTGAATACTAATCTGACCATCCCATAATGCAAAGTATTGGTCCCTAGGGACCTCAGATGGTCCACATGTTTGCTCTCTCTTAACTTCCAGTATGTCTGCACCAGATATTCAGTGTTTCTAATAGCTTGTTTTAGGTAGCTGGCCTGGATTTGTTACTGCGAGCTTTGAAAGTGCAAAACTGGACATTCTTTATTCTCTCTCATGTTCTCTATTCACCTCTCTCTGTTTAAACACTGTCTAGTGTTCATTTGTGCTGCTGTATTGCATCATCTCCTCAAAATTCAGACAAAGTCATCTACCATCTACTCCTATTAAAGTACCAGGGTCATGTCTGGTGCCTCTGCTGCCTCGCTCCTTTTGATGCCATTTGATTTGACTCCATCCACTCCACTGCCACCACTGAGCGACCTTTATCCTGCAAATTTCAACAGACTCTCTAATAAGTCTGACAGGTAATTATAGAGAAAGGGCTGTGCTGTGGTCAGGTCATGGCCAACAGTAATTAAGATGCAGACAAGACCTTTTTACTGATCCAGGATCAGTGTCCTCCACAGAAATGCTGACTAGGTATGAGAAAAAGCTGCTTTCAGATTAGCCTAAAAAGGGTGCGATATATTTATTAAGGTCTGTGAAAGGAACTTTCAATCTGCAGTCTGTGCATGATAAATGCTCTCTCTCAAGGAAGTAATGATTCCTTGTAAGCATTTCATAATCTCTAATAATGCCTCATAAAGCTTATAAATTTGGTAAAGACATTTCACACATTGTTATACCTACTTATGAAAATGCATTACAATTTATAGTGGTGGTTTATAACTTGTTAATAGAATAATTAGCAGTAGTGTTCATAACACATTATATCGTCAATCAAAAAACTAAATATACTATACTATATACTGAAAACATAAATAATATGGTATATACTTACCATGTATGTGTAGGTTATTGACAGACTTATGATATAA
Organism: Pangasianodon hypophthalmus; assembly: GCF_027358585.1. Lineage (NCBI taxonomy): Eukaryota > Metazoa > Chordata > Actinopteri > Siluriformes > Pangasiidae > Pangasianodon > Pangasianodon hypophthalmus. The sequence continues at coordinate 4,524,226 of NC_069737.1, read as the reverse complement.
TAAGAAGAATTATGATGCCTTAAAAGCTGTATTTGTCAACTGTACGAATAGTGAGACATACAGTAGGTTAAACACTTTTATGTATAATGACTGATAAATACATTCATAACATGTTATAATGTGTTCATAAGGCACATCATTATATTTATTTATGAAAAGTCATTACATCTGTAGCATTGTTTATAATGCACTCGTAAACTTTAAAAATAATGCATTATAAGTAATGCTTATAACGCCTTATATCACCATTATATTTTCACATGATGCACTATGCAAAGTGGGTTTTGGGGATATAACGTGTTATGAACACTATTTATAATTAATCATATTAAGAGTTTATAATGCGCAATAAACATATACAGTGTACTGCAATCAATACTTCATCAATAATTGTAACAATGTGTATAATTCCCAATGAATGCATTATAACATGATATGTATGTGTTCATAGTTTATTATAGACATGACCTTCATAGAAAGTGTTACCAAAAATATTAAATGAATGAATTAATTAAATTAACTTTCTGATAAAAACCCCAATGCATGTCATTATGCATAATGCACTATGCAGTGCAGGGCTGAGTTCATTATAATGTGTTACAAAAACTACTTATGAGGCTATATGATTAGAATTCATAATGCGTAATAAAGGTTGCTATAAAGTGTAGCTTATATTCACAAGTAATTGTAAGAATGCCTTATGAATGCATTATAACATGTTAAGAATGCGTTCATAGTTCATTATAGACGTGGCCTTCATAGCAAGTGTTACCTAAGTGTTAAAAAGGAATAACAACTAACATACAATGAATTAGATGCACAGTTATAATGATTTATGAATATAAATATGGGCTTCCTAGAAAATGTTGCCAAGTTTTTCCTTTTTTTTTTTTTTTTTTTTTTAAATCCTGGAACATTCTTGCAATATCAACAGCATCATTTTAGAGTTATTAGAAACAACAATTGAAAGGTAAAATTGACATAAATATTGAACTGCACCTGTTAAACCTCTAAATTATTTAACTGACAATTTCCTGTCTGAGACAGATATATAACTTTGGAAAATAATTAATATTATAGGCAGTACTGCTAGATGTTGCTAGACTTGGTATAGAATGGCGTCTCTGGTTTATGCTTGGTGGCTGACAGTATGATAAGAGGTTAGATATTTCAGCTCTATATGTCACTCATGAGCACTCGCTGAGTCCTGACACCATTTTGGATTAACTCAACACACATACAGATATAAGGTGGTGACAGGGAAGGAGGAGATAAGGCATAATAACGTTCATCTCGGGAGGAAAAATGGTTTCTCTCTCAATTCTATGTCATGTGTAAAAAAATAAAATGTCCAACTTGTGAAACAGAGATGGGGAGTCGGGGTGGGATGGGGGTGGGAGCAGCGTGATATTCTCTCCATATTGCCAAGCTAGAGGTCACCTCTCCATCAGTGTAGGAAGAGAGATAGAGAGAGACAGCAAATGATAGCTTATATCAAATGCTTTCCCACTGTGCTTGGCCTTCATCAATTGCTTTTTCTCTTGTCATCTGCTGTAACATCAACTTCACATAATACATTAGGGCTTATGTCAGTCATGAACACTATCCTGAAATATAAAGTGTTACCAAATATTCTTCGAGTTGACATTTAGCAGTGAAATGGAGCACCAGGAAAGTAACCCAATCAAATTCCACTTAGTAAAGTAGTCCTTAAGAGCAACAAACTCTCACGTTGGAGTTTAATTAACATTTACTATTAAGGAAGTCAATCACGTAGTGGCCATTAAGCAGAAATGAACAGCCAAGTGGCTGTTATTCCTTTGGGATTTGGCCTGATAGATATTCGACGGAGCTCAATTTAGCAGCCTTAGGGTCGGGCAAAAGAAAGTCTGAAAGTGCCATTTGGATGGGGGTGGGTGGGTGGGGTGTCTTTGTCTGATGAAATAGTAATCAAGCTCCGAGCCTGAGGGTGAGATTTTAGAGATTGGGCCCAAATTTCAGCCTTTTAGTAAAAGACTCTCTGATGACATAATCTCACCTTATTGTTATGGCAGTAAATGGACACTTTATTCTGTGTAAAAGAGGAATTTGTCCAAATGCAACTTTTATGTTTGAGATTGCCCAAAAAGCTATAAGGGAAAAAAAAAGAAGATGATACTACACATCATGAAGACATCACGATGTCAACAGCAAAATCTATAATGCATACTCTAGTATAAGTGAGTTTCCCTAATGATGATTGGAGTATACTATACCAACTTCAATTAGCACTGCTTGTTTAGCTCCCTGGTTCTTGTTATCCATTTGTGCAACTCTGAGAGTGCCTGTTTAGAGTGACTGATATATGGACACTACAACGAGCGCTTTCTCCACTTTACATGCCTCTGCAAATCATGAAACTGTTTAAATGCGTCTCCCGCCCCTGGCAGACAGCTGTAAGAAAATTTCTGGAGGCCAGGCCGCTGAGAGTGTTCATCGCAGTAATGCCACAGAAAAGCGATATATGAGGCAATGTGAGACGAGCGAGAAAGAGAAAGAGAGATAGATGTAAATCGTACCAGAAGAGCAGTAGAGCCAGACATGCACATGGTTCCCTGATGCAGACAGAGTCCCAGAGGTATGAGGGCTGCTAATATGAAGTAGCGCGGTGAAGTATAATTAGCTTTGGAAAGCATTTATTAGATTTGTGCTAAATACGTCAGTAGTAAACTCCAGGACGGAGCACTGGTCCCTTTGGCAGCTCCAAAGTTCGAGGACCCAATTTGATATTGCACTCGAAATTTTAATTCAAACATTATTAATCTTTCTCAAGACACATTATGGAAACATATTAAGTTATGCAAAGACAGAACGACAAACAAAGATGGAACTCATGCTGGGGGAAGCAAGATGGACACTTAGAAGAACAGGAAATGGAGAAGATCCGAGGTCTCCATTTCATTCGTCACAGTAATTGAGAGAGTGGATTTAAAGCAGCTGGCAACTCGCTCGCAAAAATCCATCAAAGATCCGCTCGGATTGCAGGAGAACATACTGATCGTGCCTCCCGAGGAGAGGATAACTTCTGAACCCATTACAGAGAAAGGCATATCTGAGAGAGTAGGAGAACAAACAAACAGTTTAGATGTAATTTCATATCTCCACTGCCCTGCTAATGAAAGAATAATGTGCTGCGGCATCAGGTTTCGCCTCCAGCGCTATACACAAAAGCAACACGCGGGCACACACTATTTGGAGGAACTCAAGAAATAATTAATGTGAGCAAATCTTACAGTTTAATTTCCTCAGCAGGTCAAATGTTAAACTCTACTTCCTGTGTTTAACAATAAATGGTGCTTAAACATTTCTAATTATATCACAGCACTATTGAATTCTCATTGGTCAGAAGGTGAAATATTTGTATTAATGCACTCGTTCTAATATGTTATTGTCTCTGTAGTAACAACCTACATAAAGATTTGTAAAGTGGACGCTAAATAAACGTGAAGAGGAGAAGGAGTCTCCAGCGTCCGCGCTTTGTAACTGTCAGAGGTAAAGCTGTACCTATGTTTTCCTCCACAGGAAATCTTTTGCACTTTCTCAGTAACATGCTACAAGCTATCTCTTTTATCTTTAACTTGGAGAAAGAAAGACAGATGCTGGTGAGGGAAAGAACGTTTATAGCTACTATAGTGTAAGTGATAACAGGAACTAACTTCCTACATTTGGTAAAACAAAAAGTGTCAATGAATAAGAAATTGTCCGTTTTGAGAAATTGCTGTGGTATATGAAGAATAAAACACTTCATGCCACCCTGACGTTGATTAGTTTCCTAGAACATGTCCTGAAGTTAGGAAAAAAAATATATATTTATATTTTCAACATTACTAATAGGTTCTGAAAAGAGGGCACTGCATCCCAACAACAATGCTGGGCCTGCTTTATTCATACTATTAAGACACACACTACCATGCTGTGCTGTGAATGATCCATCACACAAATAATATCTGGTCACTATTGGTCATACAGTGGACTCTTTCTATTGACGGACGGCAAAGAAGAATGTCCAGAGCAACAGATGTGCTTCGGTTAGTAACTGAATAGCAACAAATGGATGGCATAACGTATACGTGATACATGCACCTTCCATTAGTCTTCAATGGCAAGCCCAAGACCAGACAAAACCCATGGCTCTATAACCTTTCTTGCTCCATTCTCCTCTTTACCACATACATATTGCTTACCCCTGGCAAGGTCAGCTGCAGAGCCTTGTAACTACTGAGCAAATATTGACCTTCTCTCAGCCTCCTTCCGCTCTGAGGCTAGACAGTAGACACAGCCATGCTATTTTCTGGGAAAGAAATATGAAGAAGATATAGATGGCTACACTATGCAGCAATTTGCTACATAATGGTCATAGTCAAAGGCCAGCTAGACACTCATTGAGTGTATGGGAAAATTGAAGTGCCTGCTCAGGTCAAAGCTATTTGATGACAGCTAGTTTTCCATCATCACTATATCAGACATCTAGGGAATAGAGAGTCTGTGTGGCTGATAACAGTCTTATGCTTTGTGGAGCAGTGAACTAGAACCCACTAACCCAGAACTGTGTTCTTGTAGTGGACGTAAATGTGTTATGATCGCTTCAGAGCGCTGCTCTGAAACAGCCATCTTCAGAAAGTCCATAACTCTGTAATCGGTTGTTGTGAAACAAAGAGAAAGAATTGTCATTTCTTGAATCTATGAGATTTGAAGCGATGAGCTCGGGATAATGCTGTAGAGGAAAATGAGAGCGAAAGAGAGTAGGATAGAAGAGTTCTTTTCAGATTGTGCTTTATGTGTCAAAAGAAATGTCGGTGCAGACGCATCACGGAAACAGTAATGGCTCCAATTTTTACTTTCTTGGTTAGATGTGTGTGCATATACAAAGACACTACAATGTCTCCAGAGGGGCCTTGAACATGTAACCACAATAAATACACTATGTAGACTTGGGTAATGTAGCAAGCTGCATTGCTAAGTGCTAAAAAGCTTCCATTTGTCACAGGTAGACATGTGGTTATCTCTATATAAACATTAGTTTAGTTTGCTAATCTGCTAGCTAATTGCCTGCTAAACCATTAGCTAACTGTTAGAAAACTAGCCTTCATCATTTGTCACAGGTAAACACGTAGGCTTTCTTTAACTGAGCCTCGAATAATCTATATAGACATAATCTAATATTAGCAGGCTGCCTGAAAAAAAAAAAAAAGATTTTGTTCTTCAAACATTAGTTTAGTCAGCTAGACCACTAGCTAACTGCTAGAAAACTAGCCTTTGCTTGTCACAAGTAGGTAGACTTATTTAACAGTAGCAAAAACTCAAACTATATCATAACACCCATAACTTTGTTCTTCAAGCATTAGCTTAGTAGTAAGCACCTAAAAAAACTAGCTTTTATTTGCCACAGATAGATACTTGGGTAACTGAATCTTGAATTTTTATTGTTATATTCTAAATGATTCATTTTTTATTGTTATATTCTAAATGATTTACTCAATAGTAGTCAAATCTCAAACTATACCACAACATTCAAGAATTTGTTCTTCAAAAATAAGCGTAGTTATCTAACCTAGTAGCTAGCAGTTTGCTTGACAACTAGCTGGAAAACTAGCCTTTATTTGTAACAAGCAGCCATTAGTGGGATTATAGTATCTGAGTCTCTATTTACATTAGTAAATTTTCAGAAACCTCAAACAATTTCATAATGCCTAAGATTCTGTTCATCACTAACATTAACTAAGTCAGATAACCTGTTAGCTAAATGTTAGTATTTGTCCCAGCTAGTAGTAAAAGTGGAATTTTAGTATTGTAGTCATGATTTATTATTATTATTATTTTTTTCATATTGTCTCATTTAATATCGGTAGCCAAACAATAAAACAACCAAAACTATTTTGTTTATCATTAATTTTGACTAAATTAGCTAGCTACAATCTAGTTCCAATCCAATCTTGGTATGTATCAAAAATGATCCATTAAAGACATGTTTAAAAATCACATGCTTGACTTTGTTTTCTAAAACCTCTGCGTTTACATAAAGTCCATGCACATTGATATAAGCCATAAAACATAATTTCGAGATTGTTCTCTCCATCTTGCAGGACATCACCTCCAAAGCAGCACGGCCAGGGAGAGTAGCTTGGATAAATGTTAGATTTTGCAGCTATGTGTAGCTTGTAATCTACTCCATGCTCTCCAATTGAGAATGTGAATCACAAGGACCAGCAAGGAAGATCCTCTGTGCCAGCTTCCAGCTACAATCAACACCGAGACAAGTCGCTGTGTCAACAAGAGAGCGAAACCAAGCCGATATTCCCACTAGGTGCCATCCTGAAGGATGTAAACACCTCAGTTTCACACAAAGGAACAGAGGAAGGAATGAGATGAATAAATAGAATTACACTTTTAATCACAAGTTGTGTTATAGGTAAATTCTTAGCACATTTTAATTACAGCCTGTTTCAGTGTGTAGGCAGATTGTGTTATTGAAATTACACGTTAAACTTTGTTCATGCCTGAATGTTTCCTCAAACACTTAATGAATGCTGACCAGTTTGCCCTGAGCCCAGAGGTCATTAGTTGACCCATCTGCCCTGCAGACAACACCGTTATTATTTTTCTTATTCGCTTGTTTGTACATACCCAATGCACTCATGCTGAATCCTCCCACTGAGACTAAAATGTTTTCCTAAACTGCAACAGCCAGTGGGACAGAGACACATTTTACCAGCTGAGCCATGCACATAAGAGAATACAGCAACAAAAACACCAATGTAAACTCAAACAGTATCGGAGTTTCTCTTACTGCTTTCAGTAACGCTCTATCATCTCCCAACAGTCCCAATACAAAACAAACCAAAGCATGGATATACAGAGGCAAAAATAGAAAAGTTTTTTTTTTTTCCTAAGATGGTCCTACACCCATGCATAATCTAATAGGCCTTGTTTATTAATGTGTGAGTCTTCCAGTAGCAGCAGGAATCAGTGTGCAGCCCCGCATAGCGGCACTTTAATATCAAGTCTAATTAATAATTAACACCAAGCTTGCATCAGCCTTACTCTCAGTCACTCTGAAGCTCTGGAAGCTGAAGTCTCCAGAGCTGTCACGTCTCATCTTTCAACACAGGAAGGAGAAAACAGACAGGACAAAAGGTCTGTCTTTGCAGAAATGTCTCCAGTCTCAGAGGAAATCATGAAATCAACAATCTCTTGCTGAATAATTTGGGCTGGGTACAAACACGTTCAACAGATTCAAGAGAAATCAGAACATATGTGTCGGTGTCAAATTCTGCACAAGCTAGCATTTTTCTTGATTTAAAACGCTTGTTTCAACTAATCAGCAATTTCTATACTTGATATTTCTCTCTTTCTTTGGAATACAACATTTACATGTAGCATACATAATACTTAATAGTACATAATAATTGCTGACATTAAGTATGATTACATGTAGCACTAGAAACATGCATAACACTTTATAAAGGATGAGTGCATGCCTGCATAATGCACTATAACACAGGTTTTGCTTGTATCTGAATTGGAAGCCTGTGCTATAGAGCATTATAATGTTCTTGTGAACATATCCTGTAGTGCGTTATGTAACCTAAAATTATGAAGTCATATGATGCTATATAAAGTGTTCTGTATGTACCTATAACTACATAACTACTGAACATTTTTATACATGTATGCTAAGCATTATACTATATACTGTATGCTATATAACATATTACAATTACACGCATGCATATTATAAGGAAATAGTAGACATCTGCTTTTTTAAGCTAACTACATTAGCTATGCTGTCAAGTTGCATTTCTGGTCATTATGTAGGTCATTTAAATTAACAAATAATTAAATAACAAATCAATTACATATTGACATACACATTTAATTATTTATGCTCATATTTTAATTCATTATGTAAAGATTAACACACAGTGAGGCAAAAAAAACCCATAGATATATATATATATATTATATCAGCGCACAATGAAGTGCTTCATTTCTCTTAACCTAGAGCAATTTAAACAATTATTATTTTACTTAATTACAGAATGACATGGTGTACTTTATCTATTAATAGTTACATTTAATGTTGATGGAAATGCCTGTGAAACAAGTTAGTTCCTGCTATCGCTTACGTTATAACAGCTGTAAGCAGCTGTCTTTCCCTCACCAGACTCTCTTTTTTCTCTCTCTCTTGAAGCTAATAAAACAAAAAATGTAGCTTGTCATATTACTGCGAACCTAGTGACTGTTACAAAGCACTGATACTGGAGACTCCTTCCATAAAGTAATTGTTGCATTAGATGATATACTTCGTTTTTTAGATGTTTCTTTATTTCATGAATATACTCTGACATATTCCTTCATAGGTCTCATAAGTATGTTTGGAATAATTGCTGAAATGGAATCACAGCCATTTTATTACTAGCTTTGAGTTTCGTATTTCTCAGTGAGAATAGAAATTACATCTGTACATTTTAGCCTTCATGTAGGGGTCATTGCTTTTGGAGGCCTTAGGTTCTGTGCTTTTAATGCTAAATCCATCATGACTTTAGAAGGAAAAAAAAAACACTCCCCCTTGCACCGTTGCTATTGATTAACAATCTGAACTATTCAAGTCTGTGTGTGATCTATATGGAACCAATCCGTTGTCTGTGCATTAGACCGGCTCCGTGACTAAAAGAGGTAGTAATTTGAGATATGGTGATTCTGCAGCACATTGTGCCACATAGCCTGGGAGGAGGATGATGAGGAAGTGATGAATCCTTGACGCTGCTATAATTATCATTTGATAAAGCTAGGGAATGCCGCAGAAGGCATCGGCAAACACGGCTTGAGTAATGATTCAGTCTATTTCAATATGCCACCCCGTCTTTCACACATCACTCACACTGCCTATTGATGGAGCAGGCCATTATAATATTTTCATAGCAGATTGTGTGTGTGTGTGTGTGTGTGTGTGGTATTTCAGTGAGTGTGTGTGACATCAGTCAGAGAAATGTACCTTCGAGCAGAAAACCAGGGCGGAAAGACTAATGTGTTACTCGGAAAATATTAGTCAGCTTGCTACTTCCTTGATGACCAAGACACTGTGCAGATGTTTCTGCTTGGAGTTCCTGCATATGAATACAATACACTTCCTTAAACCAGTTCAGGCTTTCTCTCACGCTTGCTTCAGTGGATAATCTCACCTAGATACTGGAGATTTGTACCTAAGAACTACTGCTGTAATTATGAAGACTGTTCTGTGCTTATATCAGGTCTCTTATTCACAGCATCCTCATACACACTTAAAGTGTTTGTTTTTACTCTTTTACAGCTGTATACTGTAATGATTTATAATCCCACTATCTGCTGTCACCCAGAAGAGGATGGGTTCAAGGGATGTAACTGTTCTGGTTTGGGACACGCCCACTTCAGCGTTAAATCCAATTACAGAAACGGATATTTGGAGCACTAAACAGATACAGGTAGCGGCTTTACAACCCATGGTTCTGTTTTGAGTCTGGTTTGTTCCGCGTGTGGTCTCAGGGAGTTTTTCTTTCCTACTGTCGCCTCTGGTTTGCTAAAAGTGCTACACAAACAAAACTAAACTGAACTGAATTGTGGCACAACTTTAATCTGACTTTTATTTATTGTGTAATTGACTTATTAAATATTAAATGTATGTTGTACACACTATTTCACCATTGATTACTACTCACATCTATACTTCATCTTTTTCTCACCCTGCTGCCTTTAAGAGTTGCGACAATGCAGTTTCTTTTAAGGGATCAATAACGTGTCCAGCAGAAACCACCAGTAAGTCCTCCTGCACTGCGGAAATACACAAAGCATCATCTCTGCCTTCCTTCGTTCCCTGTACTGACTGCACAACTCCTTTCTTGCTCCTCAGGAAAACATTAGATATTTCCCCTGAGGTGCAAGAACATGGCAGTAAGTCAGTGGTGATAGTGTGGGATGTTGTGGAGGGGCGGGAGGTTACACAGAACATTCAAACAGTGAGAACAAGACGGCAGGTGACTTCAGTCTCTGATACATGGCAAGTCTAATTTCTGCATGCTAATTATATCCTCACATATTGGCCAAGGCTAGTCAATGGTCCCCTGGGTGAGAGTGACCTCTCATATCGCTGATGCTACACAAGGGCCATTCAGAAACACGGCTCATTATCAGTCCTCATGGGAGCTGGGATATCTTGGGGAAAGAGAGAGAGAAAACATAATGAGCAATTCTCAGAACTTGACTGTGGCACTGTCTGCTAGGTTAGCCTTATCAACATTAGTGAGTGCGACCGAGGGGTTTTCACTGGTTGTAGTTGTAAAAGTCATTAAATTATGATGTAAGAACTTTTCAACTGTGAAAAGCCTCCATTTTTTTTGGTGGAGAAGGTGTTTGGAAGCTTTGAAGGTTCTATGTAGAGGTCTTCCCGTTCAGATTGGATTAGAAATAGAATGTTTATACTGAAATATTTGTGACATGCTTAGTTATTTTGGATTATTGATGCTGTATTTTCATTACTTCCATGAGAAATTAGCAATTGTGTGCTGTGTTGACATAACAGGCATATTGCTAGCGCCGTTACAATGGAATATAATAGGAGAAAAAAAATTTCAACAATCTGGAATAGTGATAATGGTTAGATTTCGCTGTCAACAGCTGTTTGTTGTTTTCTCACTCACCATTTTTCCAGCGATGTTCAATGTCATATTAATGAGAAATCCAACACAGAACAGTGTTGGAACTCCAAGTTCCAGACATCAATGCAGCGGAGTTACGGCAAAGACTCAGCTAGTTAAGGATCAACAAGGTATCGAGCACAATGGCATTGATCGCGGTAGTAGCACGAAATCTGAAGCTTTTGAAGCTGATCTGTTTGAGCAGAGTGTACAGACGAGGAAGACAGCTGGACAGACTAATGGACTAAAGCGCTGCTGCATCACTTTCTTTAGGCAGAGATAAATTCCCACTGGTGCCACTACAACCAGTAGTAATTTGTAGCTAATGTTTTCTACAGTTAACCAAAGTGATGAAAGAATTTAAAAAAAAAATCAGAATTCCAGTACAAAATAAACCTTGGACATAACTGAAGATCATATCTTGTTCAATTATGAACACTATGCAAGTTATTCATGGTTGATTTTTCCTTTAAGATCCTTAGCTTTCTAAAGAGCCCTTGAGGAAACCTTTTATCTTGTCATTAGGAAGGTTTTTAGCCATTAAACAAACTTTATTTACAGGCAGCATACTTGTCAGTTCCCTAGGAAATTGCTTGCCCCCTAGCTTTGCCAGCTGTATATGTGCATTATACCCAAGATGATTGGTGTAATATTTATTAGTAGAATAGCTGTAGTATTGCCAACATTGAACGTATGCACTGGATGATGCCAAAGGAATCAAACAAAGGAAGAGAGCGGAAGTACAAAAATGCAGATAAAGGCCTCAACTAAAGTATGAAAAGAAGGCAGAGCAGCAGTGACTTGAAGTTGACTACAAGGAAATAATATTTACAGAAAAAGAGACAGAAAGATGGAGATGGAGAAGTTGCTGCAGGAGAGGACAGAGGACAGCAGTCATGTGGGAAGACCTCCAGAGGCGCAGCTTTGATGGTGGGTTCAGGCATCATGGTCTTGAACCACGGAGCATGCTCGGTTCCGAGACTCTGCACCACAGAGGACACCTGAAGGATGGTTGCCATGGGCAACCAAGGTAGAGAGGTGTGTGTGTGCATGTAGGTGGATATTTACAGTTTGGATATCTGAGAGAGGTGAAGGAATTTGTAAGTCTGTGTGTGTGTGTGTGTGTGTGTGCGTCTGTACTGTGGCCACTGACATCAACAAAACATGTATAGTTCACACACAGCATAGCAATGAGGCTCGACTACATGAATAATCTGTGTTACCGCTTTGCCTCAGACACACACACACACACACACACACGTATACACGTCTGTCATCTATTCAAGGACATGAGACATCTTAGACATGTAATTACTGGAGCTGTCTCAATAATTAATATAGCCTCATGTGTGAAGTGACACAAGCCACCTCCTGTTCCATTCATGATGTTTGGACACGGAGCGTCGACACACACAAGAGACCCTAATAATATCTATTGAAAACAGACCATGCTCCTTTTTTTAAAAGAGAAAATACACAAACGTGCATACATCCAATCCCCAAAGTTCCCTGCATTGACTTTGGCATCTACAAAACATGGCATCAGGACATGTCTTTCTCTCTTTTCAGATTTCTTTATATCTGTCGCTCTCCTTTCCGTCTTGACAAGGACAAATGAAACTCTTCTGGCCAACAGATATGGTAGCACATCATATAAATCCTTTGTTCCTGTAATCCTATAATGCATTACATTTGCATTTATAACATATTTTATAGCATACACAATGCCTTATAGCACATGCCATAAACAATTATAATTGCTGATAATTATATTTCCATGCAGAACGCTTTGATTAAGCATGAGTGTAAGACTACGTGATGTTGTACAATATAATGTGTTACTTTATCTGGGTTACACATTCTATGAAGGCCTTATGAGTACATTCTCATAAGTTATGAGTACATGACTTATGAATACATTCACAACGTTACACAGTTTTTATAAGGCGTTATAACTATTTATGAAAAGCCATTGCGGTTTGTAGCATTGTTAATAATGCCTTTATAAATTGATAAAATAATGCATTACAAGTAGTGCTTATAACACATTATAATCACCATATCTTCTCCTAATACACTCGTAAATCAAAACGGGCTTTGGTGATATAATGTATTATAAAGATTACTTGTAATACATTCGATTAACAGTTTGTTCATGTATTACAACCTTTGCTATCAACAGTAATGCATATTCATAAACAATTATAACAACATGCATAATGCCTTATGAATGCATTATGACATGTTATGAATGTGTTCTTAGCTCATTATGCATATGACCTTCAAAGAACGTGTTACCGTTATCTTTTCAGAAGACGTAGTGCTACGTAGTGTTATAATGCACTATAATGCACTAGTTGTGTCATATATACAGTATGTATTCAAATGCTACCTAACTTGAAAGACCGAAGCTATAGGCTGTAATTCATTATATTTTCATACTACACTTTACAATTATAACTTGTATAACAGATTGTCACACTTTCTGTGACGCTCATATGTATAATAATTCATGAATACCTTCATAACCTGTTATAATGCATTCACAAGGCATTATATACATTATTATAATTTTTTAACCATATAATCATATACATTATTATATATATATTTTTATTAAATGTCATTACACTTTATAGCAGTGTTTATAATACATTATTAGGCTTAGATTATGTGGAGTTGTAGACGCACTGACAAGTAATTTCAGAAGTGATAAAGTTGTGTAGAACTTTCTTTAGTAGAAGATTGTAGAAGATTTCCTTCTATCCTGTTAACAATTCATAATGCATAATGAAGATAGCTACAAAGTATAAAACATTTTAAAATAAATGATTATAATGATGTCTGTAATGCCCTATGACTGCATTATAACATGATATGAATGTGTTTATAGTTCATTATAACTATGACCTTCATAGAAAGTGTTCTCACATATACTTTCCCAGAGCCTATGATATAGTGCATTATAACTACAATGTTGCTTTGATATTATAATGTGTTGTGTATCCTGATATCACGAAGCCTTATTCTCGTTGTTAATAAAGTGTTATGCAGTGTAACTGTAACATTTATATATGTAGGCTTATGTCTACCATTATAAGGTATTATGTATGCTATATGTATAATGAGTACAGATTAATTGAAGCATTATAAATATATGATTCATAGGGAAAGCTACAGCATATTATTAGTCTGTTGATGTTGGAAAGCAAATACGTTCGACAGAGCAAGAGTGAACACCCCATGAGCTTTTTTATTTATACAGCAGACCGATTTTTCTCCAACCGACTTTTGCTAACAAACACTGAGTTTCGTTTGTCACTGGGACACACAACATTTTCAAAAGTTAACCTACCAGATTTTGTCTTTCGAAAGTAATCCTGGCACTTAGTCAAACGTGATCCCAACAGATTTTCACATCATTGACTTTGACCCTCCATCAATATTGGTTTCGATCTAGCAATCTGGCTGTTTGCTCAGGCATTTCAGAGATTTCATACAGCCCAGTATCCACAACCCTTTTGGGAAAAAAAATGGTGTCTGGCACTCTCGATTGGGGGACGATTCAGATCAGCAGCTTTAATCATGAGTAAGAGTCAAATAAGCTTTGTTTCTGACTCATCATGCATGCTGGGAGACAAACGGATTGGAATTATATCACTGCTGACCGATGAAAAACATCCTCTGTTTTTCTTTTTCTCTTTTTTTCCCTATATGTGGAATTTGTGCATACTCATACTCACTGTCTACCTATAGTTTACCCAAAGTTTACATCACATTATTTATTTAATTAATATGTGTTTTTAATAATTGACAATATCTGGTTGAATGTATCAGACTAGATGTTAAGTTTTTTTTTTTTTTTTTTTTTTTATGTAACACTGCCATTTGGCCAGCAGGTTGTTGGCAAACCTATACATCATGCTGCAAACTGTTGACTGTAGAAATGTCTTTAATTATCTCGACATAATATTTTAGTAATCTGGCCCCCCGCTGCAGAAATGGAGAGGCTTGCAAAAGTCCTGAAGGTCAAGTACTATAAAAGGCAGCATTTATACTATATTCAGAAATAGAAGTAGCATGTAGAAAGCCATTCTAGGGATGCTATATTGGACAGCTGACAGTTCATAGACGTAGTTCTCCGATATTTAGACACAAATGACGCCAGCGCTAGCGTGACTCACTGCAAAAAGTCAACAGAATAATGCAAAATAGAGCATAGTGATTTTGGTTTTTCCTCCGGCTTTGAACTTTGATGAGCAGCAAAAAATAATAAGGATTCTACAGAATGAGAACGCTGAGACTAATTTGGTACTGCCAATCAAAATCCACTGGCTGAGGATGTGACAAGCAGGCTGTTCAATGGGGGGATAATGAATTGTAGTACACACATCTGCACAGAGTGAGCAGAATTGCGGCTCAGGGACTCGTGACCACGCACGCACCCTGCATCCATCAACTAGAGAGCTGTCTATTAATCACAAGCAATAACTAGGCACTCCTCTCGCACAGGATTTGGAGAGGGTCATATACAGCCCTTGTTTGTACTCATATCGCTCTTACACACACGTTTGAAGCAATCGCACTTTGCCAATCAGATCGGAGCCAATCATTTGAATAGCATCTGAGATGCTCAAAAATGAGAGCCCACCTGAATGCTGAATATGAAATGGAGAGATTATTATTATTATGTGAATACCAATCTGTCTTAAAAGCAAGCATTCAACAAGTAAACCCCTTTAACTTATCCGCCAGGCTAGAAAAGAGGACTGACGGATCCCATCAGAGACTCCGTTTGAAAGAGAGATAAATACTTGCGTCAGGAGTCAAAGCCTGCAGGCTCTAGCTATGCTAAAGTGCAAGATTAAAGCAATTTCATATTGAAAGCTCTAAGCAATTCCTCACTTTTTGTTTGTTGCCAACAAAACTATTCAGCCTGAGTAAATTTAGACTCGTCCAACTGACTTCATGGCATTAATATAAGAGGCACAATTAAATATTTACCACATTATTGACCATGGGGATTCAAGAAAGAAGTCAATTTATTTTCAGGCTTATTTTCAGACCTCAGAATAAGGCTTCTCAAAACAGTGCAAAGTCTGCAAACTTTCAGCTGTTGACACAGTAGCAGAGGATGATGAAATATTGGCCTGGCCAAGATGCGGCACAGAAATGACATCAGATATCTATGCAGAAATAGATAGATAGATAGATAGATAGATAGATTGATTGATTAATAAATAAGAAGAATTAACCATTTTAAGTAACCATATTGGTATAAAAGTGAGGAGAGACTAGTCACTTTTTTTTTTTTTTTTTTTTTTAACTTTCCCCCAGGCCCAAAATTGCACTTTTTCACTGCCTCTTTTTCATCTGTATCGGCTGACAGTCTCAAATCCGTGGAGGGATATGCCAAACATTTCCATGTTAATTATGTAAATTTAAACAGCTTAGCAACTTGAGATGCAAGGGAGCTGCAATCCAATTATATGAACCAGCAGAGGAAGAAAAAGAAAGGAAGGAAGGAAGGAAGGAAGGAAGGAAGCAGAGACGGTAAAAGGGACATTGCTATTTAAAGGGAGAAAGAGGACCGACTATTGGATTTAGGCTGCCATTTCAGTACATCAAGAATCTCAGTTCACTGCACAGTGCTTAAACTCGAACCTCTTAGGATCAGTGTCTCTAGGTTACAATGTGAGTGTCTATTTACTGGTTGAGGAAAAAAGGTAGAAACTATATATTCTCTCCCTTTGGAGAAATGATGCTTCAATGCTAGGGGTATAAATTGTGACTAAGTTCCCTGGCGAATGGTAGGCATTAAAAATTTAATTCACGGATGAGCACTAAGGGATGCCAAGAGCCAATAACGTCAATACAGACTGAGCTGAGGGCAATTGACTGCAATGTGTGTGCCTGTTTGGCAGACACAGATGCTTGATTGATACAGATTATGGCTAAAAGCCGTGCTGAGAGAGAGGATGAAATGAGCGAGCAATAAATGGTGATATGGATGAGAGCAGCACCAGAAGGTGGCAAGAGAATATATAAAAAAAAAAAAAAAGGATAGTGAGAAACATTAAAGCATGTGGTGAAGACTGCAACATACCACAGACTATAAAGAACAGAAATAGCGGGGGAATTAACAGGAAGGTTAGGAAGGTTTCTTTGCCAGTTTAACATTATCTAGGCTTGATTTAAAAGCATTGAATTCTAAGCCACAGAAGAAGGTTCCAAACACTCCAGGCATGAAGCCTAAATTGGCATCTCTGGAAGAGTGAGCACGGTAATCCCTTGCAAGATCACTGGTCATGTCTTTAGGCCAAGTGTCAAGCAACTGGCCAATGTCCAATTCAATTAAATTTTATTTCTATAGTGTTTTTACCAGTAGACATTGCCACAAAGCAGGTTTACAGAAATCCGGATGTAGATTTATATCCCTGGCAACATTGGCAAGGAAAAATTCCCTGAGAGGACATGTGGAAGACAACTTGAGAGGAACCAGACTCAAAAGGGAACTCATCCTTTTCTGGGTGACACCGGATAGTAAGCTTATAAATCATTACTCTTCCACAACTATATTTTATAATGTCAAACAGTGTAAAGTGTGCTGACAGGATGTTCACTATGAGCATACTGTGAATAGGAGTCCTGGGATGAGCACAGGATAGTCTTTATTATTGTAGCAGCAGTTCTTTGGTACAAGTCTATAGAATCCAGGTGAGATTATCCACTGAAGCAAAGGTGAGATTTGGGCATAAACTATTTTGGGAAGATTTTGGGACATCTTTAGGGTCTTCGCATTATTTTTTTCTTAAGGCCACAGTTCATTTACGTTTATTCATATGGTAGATGCTTTTTTTTTTTTTTTAATCCAAAGCGGCTTCTGATAAAAAGAGCTTGCTCAAGGGCCCAACAGTTAATGCTTGACAGTCCCAGGATTCAGATTCAAAACCTTCTAATTAGTAATCCATAGCTCTAACCAATGAGCCAGCAATTCCCAGTTCTTACTTCAAAATAACTACTACAGCATCAATCCCAGAAAATGTCGATGGTGCACCTCAATGACTACATTCCAGTGGCTCTTACTCCATTAATCACAAAATATTCTGAGACAGTGGTTATGGCCAACATCCAGCACAATGTGCCCATTACACTAGACCCCCAGGAGTTTGTTAAATTCCTAACAGTTCCATAGAGGAGAGCCTGGCTGCCATACAAATAACCCTATTCTACTTTAAGAATAAAGACAGTGAGATTTCTCAGCATTTATCACAAGCATAACAAACCCGAGTGAAGTCAGTTGTCCAAAGAACAATAAATCAATGATTGTGAGGTAAAGAGGGTGAACAATTTTAAGTTGCTGGCCACAGCAGAAACTATATTTCCTAAAAAAAAAAAAAAAGGCTATTGGAATTTTGACCGCCAGCCAGATTCCTTAGCAGTTTACACAGGTGTACTATTGAATGTTATAGGAAATGCTCTGGTCAGCCAGGTCAAATGTCATCATGCCTGTGCATTTACAAAAGAAGTTCAGACCCAACCCACCCTCAACAATCCTGTTGCCTGCAAAACAATATAGGTATGTGAAATCGAGCATAACCAGGTCATCAGATCACAGACAGAGAACAACTCTAAGCCAACGCCGCTCTTACATACAACACCCACCATCTAAAAATCACAGCATAATGAACTCCACGTGAAGTCTTTAATAAGCTGCCCAGCAGCCTCCTACATCTATCAATCCCCCCTTCCAGTTTCTAATGTAGATTGCACTGTAATAACAGTTTGCAATATAATAGCTGCTTTCACTACAATTGCACTCTGTAGGAACAGTTCATAATGTGTATTTATCTCTACAGGCCCATCAAAATATGGTATCTTTTTAACAACTAAAGGACTACATGCATATGGATGTGCATCTTTTATTGTGCACTCCCTTTTACTGAAAACAAAAAGGTTTCTTGTGATTCGTAGTGATTCTTAGTGATTCTACATTTCTAAAGGAGGAAAAAATGAACTTGACCTAAAACACTGCTTGAGTTGGCTGCCTACTGAGCTTAATAATACCATAATTATAGACTACTTTATCCACAGTAGCATTGAGTGATGCTTAATCATTAATTTAAAAAGCTACAATTGCAGTAAAAAGCCATTTAACGACAAGGGACTTGCTGGAGATCTCCATTGAGATCTGCAGTGCACCTGATCCTACTGAGTGAAAGAGTCTCAGAACCTTCCTGCTTCCATCTCACTGGGGAAAAGCTAGAAATCTCTATACTAATTGAGTGCTCCTCACAGTTTAGATTCACGAGTCCCTCAAGGCTCAATATTAGGTCCGTTTCAGTTGTGCCTCATCACATCATATAAGCATGGATTAAGGCTACATATTTTGGATATTAAGTTACAAAGATCTGACAGTGGATACTGCCTGGGTATTGTGTGTCACTTCCTTCCTTTATTAGTGCTAATATCGCTCACTGAAATACTGAAAAAGATACCGTCCATAGCTTTAAATGAAACTTTTAAAACGATTAGCACGTACCAATAGGGACCTATTGGTGACCTCTCAAAGCAAGACATCTTGCTTTATTGGACAATTGGCAATGACACATTTGAACAATGATTGATTCTCAGACATCATGGAATCACAATTGAAAGCAAGATTGCCAAATATCTTTAGATGATACCCAAAAATGGGCATACCCACAAGTCATTATTTGAGACAAAAAACTTAATCAATAGTGTGGAAATATAACAAGAGCAAAATGTGACCTACCATGGCCCCCACGTGTAAGGAAGGGCATCCTGTTGATGGCAATAGGCACAGTGCCATGTTTGTTGTGAAAATGGTGGACATGGTGAGTCGTGCTAAGACTGGACGATACTCTAGCTGAAACAGCAGGACCAGGGAAAGCTAGTAATGACAATGACAGGACTAGCCTCCATAAACTGGCCCAAAACACTCTGGGTGGGGCTGAGGGCGGGGCATGAGGGGTGAGTACTAATCCGCTAAGCAAAACGACTGCCCCAAAAGGGAACGGAGAGGGGAGTGGGACTTCCATGCCCTGCCTCCTCATATCATAGAAACAGAAAGACATCAGACCAAAGCAGGATCCATAATTCCTAGATTCCCTTTGAGAGGGGGATACTTAAGAGATCAGCAGCAAAAAAAGAGGAAAATAAATTCCTCAAAAAAATGTTTAAAAATACATGTTCAGAACAAAATATCCAATCAAATACAGAAGTATTCCTACGATGACACAATTCCTTATTCCTCCAGAATGTTCTGAAGCTCGACAGAAAACAGATCCTTTCCAAAAAAAAGTCCAAAACAACAGGAAAAAAGAAGAAGACCAAAAATAAACACTGATTGGAAGACAGGACCTACAGTGAGGCGATCGGTCATCCAAAACTGACATGGAAAATTGAATGAACTCGTAAATATCTTTCAAACATCAGCCATCTGCCTTTAAAGGTAATATTTTAAAGGACTCGGTGTGGCTGTAATGCTTGTCTCGCTGATCCTCGAGCTGAATATCATGTTAAACGGACTTCCAATCAAAATGCTGATCCATTATTAGCAAGCAAATGTCTCCATCATCGATTAATTATTTCATGGCCAGATACATGACATGAAAGAAAAAAATATACAAATATAAATATATATGTATATAAAATAAAGATTTTGAAAAAAAAAATCAAGAGCAAAAAATAAAGATCAAATCTGAGATATCTGAAGAGCAGCGAATACAGTTTCAGATCCTCAGAGGAACGCTGAGCACGGTAAAGTCTGCAGCAGAGAAGAGGAGGAGGACGGAACAGATGCAAAAGAGAGAAAAAAGGAAAAACATAAAAAACAATAAAAGCCAACACAGACTAACTCTAAGACAGATCCTGTACACTTTTCCTGAGAGATGTGCGTCTGGATGACTGCCATCAAGGATGAAAAGATGAAGACGACCGGGTGTCTCCTCTCCAGCCGCTTTGCATCACAACACAAGAGGAAAACAACCTTCTCTCCCAGAAGCCCTTCTCCCTCCTGATCTCCCTCTTTATTTTTCCACACCTCCAATGTTGAGGTTTCTTCGTTGCTCAGCAAAAGCTGCGATGGTGTAGTGGGACTTCGAGTGCAGGAGGCTGCTGTTGCGCGTGCGGCTTCGAGACGCTCAGAGATTCATGAGAGGGGGAGAAAAAAAATCCGTCCTGGGATGCTGGTATGAAAACATCTGCGAGCGTGAGCAAAAGGCAACGGCAGCAGAAGGACACGAGAGAGGAAAAGAGAAAGAGGATGGCAGTGCTACGGACGTGACCAGTGTATGTGTGTGTGTGTGTGTGTGTGGGTTTGTTGCTCCGTGCTCCTCAGCCTCGGTCTCAGACTGAAAGATAGAGCAATGCAGACACACTGAGAGAGAGAGAGAGAGAGAGAGAGAGGGGAGAGAGAGAGAGGGAGAGAAGGTGGGAGGGAGAGAAACTGAGAAGGAGGCAGAGAGGAGGGGGTGACTGGCATGCAGACTTGCTTACATGCATGCACAGACCGACACACAAACTCACACAAAAAACACAAATAATAATAAAAAAATAGACAATACAAGACCCCTGATTTCTTAAATTGCAATGCTGAATGGTCTTCCACATTAAAACTAGAAAAATGCTGTTAATAAGACACAAGATATGCAGATTGAAATCTCACATTGTCACTTTTATTCTCCTGCTTGCTAACTGTCTCACACACACACACACACTTATTTGCACATGACTGATTCCTTGACAAAATAAATAATTTTGTCTCAGTCTTCAAGAAACGAGCAACTTTTTCCCTCTCATCAGTGCGAGTGCCTATATTTAGACTGCTTTTGTATCTCCTTCTTTTATTTTCTCTCCCTGACTTTTCTTTCATCCCTTTTAGTGTATTAAGTATTTTTTTTTCAGTGCACAGATCTTTTATCTACTAAATTCCCTTTCCTTTTTGATGTTATGCCTTGCCTTCATATTCAGTAGGAAAAATAATGGGCAGAATGAAAGGAGTTGAAAAAAAAGAGAGTCGGGAGATTTGGTTGAAGGATGTGGCAAATCTGAGAGAGGATCTCAGTAACACTCTTTTTTTGGAGGTCTACGTTAACTGTCGGCTTTGAAAGAAACACATGTCCACCTGCTCATGCAAATATCCAATCAGCCAATCATGTGGTAGCTGTGGAATGCATAAAGTCATGTAAATACAGGCCAAGAGCTTTAGTTAATGTTCACATTGAACTTCGGGAAAAAAAATGCGATCTCAGAGACCGTGGCATGGTTGTTGGTTCCAGGTGTGCGTTTCAAAAACTGCTGATCTCCTGGGATGTTCGCAGACAACAGTCTCTAGAGTTTACACAGACTGGTGAGAAAAAAAAAAAATCCACTGAGTGGAAGATCTGCAGGTGGAAATGTCTTGATGAGAGAGGTCAAAAGAACATGGTCAGACTAGTATGAGCTGACAGGAAGGCAATGATAACTCAAATAACCACTCTTTACAACCATGCTGAGCAGAAAAGCATTTCAAAACGTTGTCAAACATTGTGATGCTTGGGCTACAACAGCAGAAGATCACATCCCGGGCCAATCTTGTAGTCGAGAACAGGAATCCGAGCCTACATTGGGCACAGGTTCACGGAAACTAGACAGTTAAAGAGCTGCTCCTTCAACCAATTAAAAATCATCATGGGCTATTAAATCATGGGCAGATTTAATCAATTATGAAACATAATGAAGAAAATCTGACTGCACAGTAGTAGGTATCAGTGATAGGTGGAAATACATCTATCTACATCTAACATCTATTGGGTTTGTGAAAGCAATGGAATCTGCTTTTGCTCCACAAACAGACTATATCCAGAGAGACAATGGCCAGCTAATCACTAAGAGAACTGCAAGGTACAGAGGCTAATTAAAGTGGCAAAGGCATTGCAGCTACATCTGTGCTGAAGCATCCGGTATGAAACTTGCCAAAGGGAGCCAGATTTTACTACGCTGTCAGGTAGACAATTTGTGTCTTCTCCCTTCTCCGGTCTCTGATGTCTTAACCAAGAATGATGATAACGCCATGCCCAACAGAAAAGCCAGTGGTGGGGATTAAATCCCAAATTAATCACACTGCCAGTCTTGATGTCCTAACAATAAAATGCTTTCCTGGCTTGAGGAAGGGACTCTTTAATCCTCGTATGGTTTTATTCAATTATCTTCCCTCCCCCAGCCTTTTGCACAACGTTTTCATTACCGAAGTGAGAACATATAGAAAATAAATATACCGAGAGCAAGTGCTAAGAGTATCACTTACTTCAGAAATTTACCAGCTATTCATTGACATTGCTAACAAAAAAAAAAAAAAATCATAGCAGGCAGAATTAGTCAAAAAACCATAGCCTTCAATGCTAACAACATACATTATAGATCGCACATTCTACACTGATTTTATAGACCAGAGTCCATACATAGCCCCGCCCTTGTTGTCCATTGGTTGACAGAACCAGGGTTTGCAAATTCACGTTGAAGTATGCCTAAGTAGAGTGGTCTTTCATGCGCCATGTCCTTTCCCTCTTCAGTGAACCGGCGTTTCCACTGGGAGAATATTATACATGTTTGGTCTGACCACTACTATCGGATTTGCCGGTGTCTCCCGTATTGCAGTAGCAAGGAGTCAATCATTGTAAATGCGACGGCTAAACTGTAAATGTTGGCACCTCATGTTGCATCGATGTATCTACTCGTCCATCATTCATCAGCTCGGCTGCTAAGCTACCCCTCCCAACCGTCTACAGCAGATGTGCCTGAATTCAAACACACGACAAGTTGATGAGAGAAAGCCTCTTTCCCTGGAGCTCTGGGAAATAGGTCACCAATTCATATTGCGCTACAAGAAATGACTGAGTGCTGTCAATTTAAATAAAGTACCAGTATCAGCCACTGTGTAACTCAAAAACATTCAAAAATGCACAAGTAGGCAAGTTCCAATATCTTGATGGCCACTTTTCACCGATTCTGAACGATCAGCTAGAAGTCATTCATTAACAATGGTGAGTTGCACAGGGGCTGCATGGTGCACAAGGTTGAGGCCCGCTTGAGGCTTTTGGATGGGTTGAAAATGTTTCAATTTGGGCAACTAACAGGATGCAATGCATGTCCATGAAACAAATCATTTCGTGGCCTCACCAGGAATGATTCGTCCAGTTATTTCTTTCATAATGTTGTATAATTATGTATTCTGATTAATGTAATCCATAATTTTGTGTGTTAATACTGCCCCAAACAATACATTTAATGGTGAAATGTTGCAGTTACAACAAATTTGACATTAATACTGCTTCAGCTGATACTCCACAAGCTAGTTAGCAATGAATTTAGCTTAGATTCTCCACAGCTAGCAAGCTAGCCTTCTACTTTAATCAAAAGTTGGAAATCAAGCCATATGCTTCAATATTTTAGCAAAAGAGTTTAATTTATAATATTTAGCATAGCGGTGCCTCAGCAGCAAAGGTTCTAAGATAGTGATCAGAAGATTGTAAGGTCAAATTCCAGGTACGCCAGAGAGATGGTATTGTAGCCTTGATTACATTTAAACTGTTTAGCTGTATTTGCATGGTATCCTGTCTCAGTTGTAAGGATAAATATGTCTGCCAAATGAATAATATAAGCCACCAAATAATACATTTTGTATCGCTATTGTGAAGGCACATTGGTTCCTTGGCAAGCTAAGCATTGCATGTCTGTGAACAGATGTGAATACAATGGTATGGAGATAAATTAATGTACAGATTAGCGGCACTAACTCCCCGTGTAATGATCATGTCTTTGGGAATCTCTTGAAATGGCCTCCTTACTAAGCTCAGTGGCTTTAGAGACCGCAGTCTGTTTTACAGCTTCTTAAATAATGCCACCAATAGGGAATAAGCATACTTCTGAGGTTTGCTTCAGAAAGACAATTTAGCTGAATAGCAATACAGTCTTAGGCTAATCTTGTCTTTGGTTCTGTAGGAGGATTAAAAAAAGGGAGGCCTATTTCGACAAGTATGTTAGCTACTGTCAACAAAGCCATCAGGATAGGGGAAAAAAAGCTACCAGTATGCAAAATACATAAAAAAAAAAAAAACAAGTAGAGAGTGTGAACAGGCTCTGTTTTTAGTGATGAAAAGTGCAAAGATTCAAAAAGTTCAATCAGATTTTAATTTATCTCCTTCCTTGGGAGACAGGAGGAGGACTTACTTAGAAGAAATATAGATAAAAGAAGTGATACACAAGGACAGGGCAACTATTAGTGAGAACTGTTGAAGTGTTCATTTTATCAGTGCATGATAAAAGGTGGCCATCGGGGTGCCACAGCTGCACGGTCCTGGTTCTGGATTCTGAGTGGAGCTTACATGTTCCTTTGTGTTCTCTAGTTTCCTCCCCCCTCCCAAAAACTGGTAGGTGGATTGGCCATGCTAAATTGCCCCAAGGTGTGAATGTATGTATAAACATGGGTTTGCATGGTGCCCCACACAAGGTGTATTCCTGCTTCACACCCAGTGTTCCCAGGATATACTCTGGATCCACCACAACCCTGACCAGTACAAAGCGTTTACTGAATATGAAAGAACGATAAGGCTGAGCTTAATCAAGACTACCTAAGCCTGAAAAGATGCGTCTCTGGGTCTTTGAGTATTAGCAGAGAAATTCAGAGTTAAAATAAGAGCTGAAGCATTGAGCCAAAGCACATGGCTTTCACCCTCTGGATTAGTGCATGGCCTCTGATGGAGGACTAGTTTATGATGTATCTTTCTTATTCATATTTGTGCAGTGTATTGTACATCAATATCAAAAACGTCATGGCTGAGAAACACACCTAAATTTTCCAAACACATTTTGGAATTCAGCTGAAAGAAGTTGTTCACTCTCCTAGCTTAGGAAGTACATTCTGTCTCTTTTAAAGCACACTCATACTTACCCAAGTATTATACCCAACGCTTTTACAGTTTTATCCTGAGACCTCTAAATTGTTCTTTAAGAGGATCCTGTTTATAACTTACCATTTTTCTTTTTTAACTCTATTCAGCCCTAATCTTGTTTTGCCCTCTATATTTCCTCAGAGACTTGAATAGCACTCACTGAGTAAGTGGACCTGTAGAAAATATGCAAGCTCTCCTCTTCCCTTTTGCCCCTTGAGGCAAAAAACCCCTCCTGTTTCTGGTCTTTGAGAGGTAAGTGAATATACATAAAAATAAAAGAGGTAAATTAACACAACCAAACAATCGACAGCAATGGAACAGCAAAACACAATGGAGTTTTTAAACAGTGCTTTCACTGGAGACCTGAAAAAGACCCTTTAATAACAATGTGATAGCAGAGTATTCCAAATGAATGAGTGCGCAATGGCAGGAGAACATTTTAATGATTTCCAACAAAAAGTTGGAGCCATTAATTTCAATGGAATTCGTCATTCATATTACATCATTGAATGGAAGTAGGGCTCATTTGAGCTAGTTGCAGGCATATAATTTTTAATAATACTTTGCAATCTAACTATAAAGTATTCTGTAAAAAGAGGTATTCATTCAGTCAGTCAGAAGGCTGGACTTGATGGTACAACTGTCTTCTGTTTTGTGTACTTTATTGATTATTGTTGATTAGTTAGCTAGCTTGGTAGCTACCAGCTCCGATGGGTTAGCAAGCACACAAGACTGGTCACTCTCAATATAAAAACAATCGGCCTGCTTTATCATGAAAATCTCAGAAGCTTGGAAAAACTTTCGTATCCTGCTCATGCTCATGAGTGTGTAAATTTACGCGTAAGAAGACTAACCTAATGTAAAAGTTGACTTGAACGACTTGAAATCATATATATATGGAATATATCATCTTGAAAATTTTATGAAAACCTGTCGTTTTGTATAATTGGCATTAATTAAGGAATAGGAAAAAAATAAGGAAAACCAACACAAAACCATTAACTGAGACAAATAAAACTAAGCATTCAATTACGACAAAACAAATGGCACCACAGTACAGAGGATGAGCCAGTCTGTCTGCACATAACTGTAAGACGTAAACAAATGCCTCATCTGACAGCGTTTGCTTATTATTTTTAATATTATATATTAATAAATATTTTATTGGCATAGAAGTGAGTCAAAATAACTTCCACTTCTGCCTTTCAGCCTTTACCCTGATCATTCATTTCGTGCTCCCAGCTGTCTGTGCACTTGACCTTTTATGGAGTTTTGTGGGTGTCACTATATGCAAATCATGTTGTGATGCCCACAAAACTCCAGAGCTGTGTCAGGAATGCGCTTTGCACTTTACGGGTGATCAACATACATTTGCGAGTATGAAGAAAAAACATTTGTAAAAAAAACATTTCCTTTGGCTACCAACAGTTTGGCTTATGCAAACATTTGCACACAACTTTACTAAAAACATTGGTATATAATGCCCATTGTGTGTATGCAGGCATTTACAAAAACATTCCCCTCCCAAAAAAACAAAACAAAAAATTCCCAAAACATTGCTAGCAAGCTTAATATCATTCCACAAACTCTGATCATCAAGTGTTGAGTGGAACATTTCAGACTCTCCAAACCTTGGGTCTTACTCAGGCTTTCATTTCAAGTAAAACAGTGTTGAAATGACCTGGACTGCAGCACAGTGGCTGCAGCCTGCTCACACTGAGTCAGTATAGTTCCAGGGTGATCTCTGAATGAATCAATTCGTCTGACGCCTTGGCCAGGTCTCGCAGTCACTGACTCGAGGATGCCCACACATATTAAGAACAGGGCTACAAAGCTCCACTGCCTACTTTCTTTCTTACAATTTTGAGAATTTGACACTACCGTTTGCCCATTTCACAGCTTTGTATTCATAACATCTGCTGAACTTATCACCTTAATGGCCTTATAGTTTGTCATTAGTGCATTTGATTGCAATGTACTGCTTTTATTTTAATGTCTTAGCATTTTCTGCTATCATATATTCTGAATTATATTAACATCGGTATTTACTCTTTGACTATGATTAGTGCATATTAATTATCACATCAGTTCTATGTTGCATCATTTTTTTTCCTCCAAAATGAATCTGCTAAACTTGCACAAGGCCTGGCCATCCTTGTGTTTGTTGGTCCAGCATGTTGCCTGGATGATTTTCCTGACACGAGTCATGCAGTGATGAGTGTAAAATGCCCTGAACTGAAATGGGCACTTAAGGACTCATGGGTGTGTTGATGGCTGCTTTTTCACGATTGTCAGGCTCACTTTCATGCTCATTAGCCAGATGCCTACCCACATCTTGCCATGGCAGTGGCTGCAAGGCTTCCAAGCCAAGTGGCTTGTTTGTGAGGCTTAGTTTTTGGGGTGAGGGTTTGTTTTTGTAAAGTATATTTTTCACTATGAACAAATTTGGTTATTAATTAAAGTTATGTTAATCATAATATCATGTCTACATCTCTAGGAATATCTGACAGATTTTCATTAACGAATAGGAGTATGTGATAATGCCTTTCGTATTATAGAGTGCACCGAGTATTATCATTCTATCGCTGTGAATATTATTTGCCTAAAATATGTTACCAAGCTGGTACAGGAGTCTTGTGATCTGTAAATAGCAGCTTTTTTTTTGAGAACAACTAGATATCTGCATGTACTCTGCTAAGATTAGAAACATTAGGTCTTGGAGCATAGTGCTTTTGTTAGGAGATTTTTCTTGTTTTATGATTTGCTCTGAATTTCCTTTCTGTGAACAGGATCTCAGTCTAACCTGATACTGATACAACATGAAAGCACAAACCACAAAGGAAAAGGAACATTGGGAGCAGATATCATTGTCCTTGCTTTGCAATCAATTATACCACAGTACTCTTAGATTCTCAGAAGCTGTTGATTTATGTTCTATAACAGCAGCTCTGATACAGTACACAAGATACAGTAAAGGAGTGTATAAGTAAAAATGGCTTTAATTACACAGAAAGGCAATTGCTCACAAGCATGCTCTCAGAGGAGCTAGCTGGACTAAATGAGATTTAAAAAAGTGCTAAGGTATGAAAATGTCAAAGTCAAGAAAGACAGAAAAAGAGAAAGATAAAAAGAGAGGAAAAATACAAAAGAGAAATGCACAAAACCAGGAGGAACGTTGCTGCATGTGGAAGAACGAAAGACAAAACAGTGCCTGGTTAAAGAGGAAAAAAAAAAAAAATACCACTCCATATTCTCCCTCACATTTTGCATGAAAGCAAATCTCCTGACTACAGCGAGTTAACCGCATCTGCCTGCCTCATTAGTACAAAGCCAGCCTATGACATTGAGTGCTTTGCTTATCTCTGCAGCCCAGTAAAGAGGTTAAAAGTGTAACTAATGTGGCCCTCTGTATGGAATTATGAGCCTGTCCTGAATGCTTAAAAGATGCTTCGCATTCATTTATTGATTGATGCTAAGTGGCACTGGGTGGAACGCTGCGTTACGTTCAGCCGCGATTGCAGGGAGACCTTGAGAAGATGCAGATGCAGGTGTAATTGTGAGGTTAAGGGACTGAATGGAGCAAAATGATGCATAATGTATTATAATCAAATGCAATATCACATGATGCACTTAGGTGCAATCAGCTACACCAAGGTGTACTGCTGTTTTCATCAATGCCCTTGTCCTGTCCTTGCTTCTTTGCTACTGTAATCTGGAGTGATATTTACTTCGGGCCTCAAGTCACCTTCATTTGTCATTCCTTGTTAACCAGAATAAGCCCTTTAGAAGACAAAGCAGCTTGATCTTATTGTGGTTCTGCAGGTACCACATTGGGACGCTGTACGTACAGGGTAGCTTAGATGTTCATAGCCATTTCCAGTATGTACATCAGCTATCCAAAGTGCCTGCACGTGTCCACCATTGGACGCACCCTTCTACAAAACAACCCATCTTAATGACAATAATTTTTGAAAAATTCGGAATGTTTGGTACAGCCACACCTCAAGTAAGTCACAAATTGGCAAATTCCTTTAGTCAAATCAGTTAAGGTTGATGCCATTATATATTTCCACCATTTCCTCAAACACCTTGACTTCATACTCATCCTAAAGTTGCTCCACATCATATTGTTGCAGCCTGACATATAATTCGCTCCTAACTTGTCAATGGATCAAGAATTGTTCATTTATAAGCTTGAACTTTCTTCCCCCTTGACTATAAGCAAGAACGCTGTTCCAGTGACTCATCAATCAAGCTCATCTATGTGGGTTCGACAATGGTGAGCCTGATCAAGAACAATGCTGACCCTATCTTCAGGACAGAGATGGTCCACGGTCCATGCACATAAACCAGATGCAGTTTAAAACATGAGTGACAGATTGGGTCATTGGCAGCAGTGTTACCATCACGGTACTGATCTATGATGATGAACCAGGAGCTACCTATCTGTATCTATGGTCTCGGGCTGGGGGTACAAGTAATTCACAAGTACAGGCGGCAGTAATGAGGGTCCTTTGCAGGGTTGCTGATAGGGTGAGGATCCTGACAATCCAGAAGAGCCTTGGAGCAGGTAGTTCTAACATGCTATCATTTGTACAGTAATGAGTAATGAACTGGTGACTTTTCTGTGAGGAGCTATTTAGCATTTTTGCAAAGAGTCTCCAGTGTCAGCTATTTGTAACAGTCAGAAGTAAAGCTATAACTTGAGGTTTTCCACCACTGGAAAGGATGGAGGGCTTGACAGTTTCTTAGTAACAAGGTGTGACTTATGATTTTACTTTACTTTAACTTCAAGAGAGAGGGAAAAAAAGCAAGATTAGTCAAGAAATGACAGTTTATAGATGTTATTTCATAAGTAAAACAGGAACTAACTTGTTTTGTTGATGTTTTACAACGTTAAATATAACTATGAATGGATAAAAAGTCAAATATGTTGTTCATTGCTGTGGTATAAGGGGAATAAAACACCCTGGGACATACTGTTTTTGGAAAATAATCTATTTCAGAGTGGTCACAGTAACTCCGCTTCACAGCGGGCCACATCACATCACCCTGTCATTGATTATTTTCCTATAACAATATATCCCGAAGTGTTTATTCCGTAAATTATTAATTAGCCTTATGCTCTTTCTGTGCCAACCACTGGAACTGAAATATTTAGAATTGCCTTTGGAAGTTGCTGGAGTATGGCTGTCATTTATCACTTTTGTTGTTTGACGACGTTTCCAATAATTCAGAATATAGGAAAGGCAGAAAATAAGAGTGGAAAGCTTCCTGAATTGCCTCTGAAAGCAGCAGAGGCATTAAAACAGATGTATACAAGCTGCTGGAGATTAGGCTAAAAGTGTCAGCACATAATATGATGTATGTGTGTTGTTTTTTTTGTAATAAATGTGAAGACTTCCAGTTTTTTGATCATGTCTTGTTTATGCACATGCTTGTATCTTGTAGCATATCGGCTGCCTCTTATCAAGTCAGATTCCCGGTACATTTGTTCTGCTTGGTAAATAAACCATTTCTAAACCCGAATAGTTTTGTAGGGATGCCCGAACATTGGTACACATGTATGCACACATGCACGAGCCAGCCTCAAACATTTATCTGCCGTCTCAGAGAGGTGGGTTGTTGAGTGGCAGCATGACAGCATAGCTATAATTACTGCTAAGCCCCACTTTCCTCTCTCTAATGACCAGGATAGCAAATAACGGTTTGATTTAATTAAATCAGCAGTGAGAATCACTGGAGACAGAGTACGCCACCGACACACGCACGCACACACACAGCTCATTATCTAATGAACGTACAATCAAACACACACACACACACACACCAGCACACCGGGACAGAAATTTTCTGTTATATTCAAACAACCTCAATTATCAGCTCCACAAACCCTACATCATCCATTCCCTCCATCCTACACTCTTATTTAAAAAAAAGGGTTCTTCAGATAGTTAAAGATTCTTTGATTCCTAAAGAGGAGGTACTTGGTGCCCTTTCTGATGTGGAGTTCTCCATAGAACCCATACACAACAAACAACAAACGAAAGGCCTTTAGGATTAAATATATAACCTTTTTTTGTGGGGGTTTTATCTGAAGTGCAGAAAAGTAAATAATAATAAAGTCACTTTACAGGAACCAGAAAAAAAACCTCAGCATGAGCAAGAGACTGAAACTTCCTAAAGGGGTTCTACATAGAACCCTGGGTGTAGAAATAGAAAAGATGTGAAAATCTCGATGGAACAAAGCTTTCCATCCATCCATCCATCCATCTTCCATACTGTTTATTCTACACAGAGTCATGGAGGAGCCTGAAGCCTATTCCAGGGGACTCGGGCCACAAGGCAGGGGACGCCCTGGACGGGGTGCCAACCCATCGCAGGGCACAATCACACACACTCGCACACTATGAACAATTTGGAAATGCCAATCAGCCTACAACGCACGTCTTTGGACTGGAGGAGGAAACCAGAGTACTCAGGGGGAACCCAGAGGAGAACATACAAACTCTGCACACACAGGCCGGAGACAGGATTCGAACTCCCAACCTAAAGAAACTAAAACAGGAATCGTATTTGCATTTGTTTCAAACCAATGTATACCTTTCACAACTTTCTCAATGTGTCATGAATGTTCTAAAACAAACTAGTACATTAGTTTATACAGATTTATATCTTGATGAGTCAACCCATACCAGTAAAAGAGTGCTGTTATTCTCTCTTTTCTTTTTCATATAAAAACACATAGAAGTCACATAAAACCTCAACCGTCACCTCATGAGTTTTGACAGAATTTCTCCAGCGTTGCTTTGTAAAAGATTTACGCTCATGAATGTGTTATTAAGGCTCTATGCAGGATAAAGTGTTGTCACTCCTCGGCTAGTCGCTCAGGGAAAACTCTTAAAGGTTATATGTAGAACCCTACCAGAGTATGTTTCTCTACCAGAGACTAGTAAACCTCTTTCCAAAGACGGGAAACATTTTCTAAAAAGCAGTAGTTTTTTATACGCAGTATTTTGTTGTACTGTCTAAGATCTCTGCTCATGTCATGGATCTCACTTAGAACGAATCAATGTTTGGTGAGTTCAGTGGATACTGATTGATTCATTTTTTCAGACATGCTAGTCCAAATTTATTTAGAAAGCAACACTTTTTTTTTTTGCATTCACCAACAGTGGACTCTGTACATCAATAAATATATTCTCAGTCAAGTGTTATCCATAAGGTTTCCCAAGTCAGGATGAACAAGCACGTACGACAACAAAACACAAAAAGTTATTGTTCTCTATTGACCCGAGTCCCAGGCAAAAACTGCTCCACTTGTGACTTTATAATGTACAAACGGTACAAAGGTACCACCTTTGTTGTCATTAGCGCATGGCATTTTAATAAAGCAATAATGCTGTTTCTGCCGTTTAGAGATTATCAAATCTCAAAACAAATGGTTTCATTAAGAGAAAAGGCAACAAGCTTATTTTCCCCTCCCTGTTGGTACTACTTCTCCATTGATTTTCCAGCATTTGAAAAGAGAGAAGGGAAGTGCCCTTTTGACTAAAACTAAAGACCAGAAAAACAAGACGAGGAAAAAAGAGGAAGAAGGATAGGTTGACATTTTGAAGGTAGCACCGCCAGAACACTGTGTCAAGAATGAAGGAATTATGGTGTGCACAAATGAGCCCCGCATGTCAACTATCTACTCACACGCATGCATACGAATTTCCTTTTTACCTCCCTCTCTCTCTCTCTCTCCCTTTCTCTCTCTGTGTCTGATAACCTTTTCCTGTTTCTCTGTGTCACCCATACTCAACACAAACAGCAAGTGAATTATCTTTAACTGCACTACAATGGTTACCATATATTAGTTGCAGCCCAGGAAAACTCTTCACATCATCAAATTTTGACATTTTGTACTATAAGTATTGACCCCCTTGAACTTCTCCACACTTTGTAGTGCTACAACCTGGAACTGAAATGGGCCTAATTGGGATTTTATGTCAGAAATCTACATAAAATATGCCATAATACTGTTTAGAGGAAAAAACTCAATAAAGTTTGCAAAAATATGTCTGAATAAATAATGTAAAAGTTATGATTGCATAAGTATTCGCCCCTGTTGCTGTAAAAACTCTAAAGAGTTTTTTTTTTTTAAATAGAGGTCATACTTAAAGAATCATGAAGACCAGGACAAAGATCTGTAAAAGTATCAGAGTTGGGTTATAAAACAAATATCTCATCCCATGATGCAACATTAAATTCATTAATAATAAAAAAAATAAAATAAAATAAAGAATATGGTACAACCATAGCTACGCCTCGAAGAGACCTTCCACCAAAATTCAGTGGCTGGATGAAGAGGGAAACTCCAGTATACCCCCAGTTAAGCCCATTTCAGTTCAAAGTTGTAGCACAATAAAAATGTCTAAAAGTTCATTGATCACCACAGAAAGGATAGGCAACGTTATAAAGTAAATTAAATAAAATTCTTTATGAAATATTGTATTTATGGTTTCTTAATTTGCAAATTTGAAGCAACGTCTGGTTTTCCCAGAGCAGCACACATGCTTAATGCAGAAATTAAGTGTTGTACACTTGTGAGTATCTGAGCCTATTAAAGTTCAAGATGTATTTAACTGAAAGCTGTCTATACAGCAAGATAACTTTCAATGACTGTGTGTGTGTGTGTGCGTGTGCGCGTGTGTATGAATTTACATGTTCTGTAGACCTACTCTGAAGTGTTGTATTATGAAATGAATATTTTCTCAGTCCCCTTTTTAAGTAAAGACTATTTTACATGAACATTAATGTACACGTAAATGTAAACAATGAATAAACAGTGAATGTGCGTAGCGAGACGAAGGGTGCCAGTTGTTAATTATTCACTAGCTGTAATGCGCTTGATGTCTCCTGGTGATGTCGTCAGAATGTCATCAAGTCCTGATAATCCTGATAATGGTTTTATTCTAAGCTACGGATTATTCCTCTTCATGAGAGGTTATAGTTTTCAATAAATAGAATAAATAAAATATTAGGATATGCGCAAATATGCACAATATACTCTGTGGATTTCTGCAATTCCATTAAGTTAACAGAAATTCTTTAATGTTGTTAAAATCCGCTTGAATGTGGCAAGTTAGGGATAGGTCTTTTAATAATAATAATGCATTATAAGCATATTGTGTCACATATGTCATACCATATATCATCTTCAAAAGCCTGTATAGTTACTCAAAAGGAGTTACAGTTATACACATAATGCTTTTTAAAGTATGCATAAATTCCTTAATCATGTCAGATAACCATACATAAGGCATTAACCAGACATAACATCTGTTCAGTAACATATAACTTTGATTTTCTCTTATTCTACTCTAATCATACTACTCTAGCATTTATAAAAGCATATAACATAACAGAGCTTTATTAAAGCTTTATTAAGCACTTCATTACTTGTGTTTAAAAGACAGTGTATACAACCTTCTTATGAACAAACCTAATGTGTTATGTTACTTGTTATTATAAAATCACTGGCTCTGACTGATTTTTCCTATTTTCTCAGCTTCAAAATGGTTGGCGTTTCTTCTATAGACAGCTCTCTGGTCTTCATGTTGGTTTATCCTTTTTAACATCTAATGCAGTCTTCACGGCAAAACCCAGGGCTCAAACCATGAGCAGAGTTCAGAGTTATTAACCGTATAAACAATCAATCTAACAGGGCACACCTGTGAGTCACATGCTCCAATATTTTTGATCTCTTAAAAAAAAAAAAAAAAAAAAAAAAAAAAAACACCCATTTTTCAACACGTCTAGATGTAAATATCAGGAAATGAAAGCTGAAATTCTGATCTATTGTCTCACATCCATCTTTGGATCTATGTATGTACTTATTTTACCTAATTCTTACTCACTTAATTGCTTCTTACTTACTTCATTGATACTTACTTGCATCTTACCTACCCACATACTTTATTATATTACTCAATTTATTATATTACTTCACTTTACTTCTTACTTTCTTTCTTTTTTCTTACTTACAATTTTCTCCTTCTCTTTTTCTTTTTTTTTTCTCCAGATAACGCTAAGTCCCACCCCGTTATTTACAGATACTTTCGCAATCTTTCAAAAATACACAGTTTCAGTCTGCTTGAATCAAAGCCTGGTGGTTTGAAGCCGACTCTAGCACAGTTTGATTGCAGTGAAAATTTCAAGCCTGAATCTGATTCGGACTGTGAGATTGGACTAATAGATGTGAAAAGGCACTAGGTCTAGGATGAATACTAACACGCGCTATTCTTTTTTTTTTGCTCTCTTTGTAATTTTCCCAGTTGCAGTTTTGCAGCCTAATCAGAAAGTAGAAGTGCAAAAATAGACCTAATGAGGTTTTAGATCAATTGAAATTTCACAGAGCCTGCAGCAAGACATATCTGCAATTAAATGCCACAGAACTTTCAATCGCGGAGAACAATGCATGGTGGATAGAAGCTCGAGAAAACTCATTAGGTGCACTATGCTTTGCTTTGCCTGGTAAGAAAAAAAAAGAGTTCGAGTGCAGATGCAGGTCTTACACTTTGCTTTTACAGTAAAGAGCTATGACTGAATTCTTTGCTTAGATTTGCAAGTGCAGCGAGGGCACGTTTAACGGGATGGCCTGAAGCTTTTTATCTAAATTAGCCGTAGCTGAACTGTTATATATTGGACTGAAAAATACGGAGAAAGCTAGGGCGCAGCGTTTCAGTCAACTGGTCATAAATTAAGTGAATAATAGTGAATAGCATTAGGTCTGGGTTATACAAGGAACCCCTCTGGATAGGCTTTGTATTAGAATGACAGCACTGGCTTAATGTAGGAACCGCTAAAAGTGTAGCAATAAACTTATTCTCTACCAATATTTCACGGTCCATTTAACAGTTTATAACAAATCCCCCTTTGGCTTTTTATCTTTCTCCGAGCAAAGGAACAGCATTCCATGTGTCCGTTCTAACGCATGCTTTGGTATGCTTTAGAAGTTTGGATTATTGAAAACATCTGAATACGTATTCCAAACCACCAACTCAATTTTATTTTTCCATTTTTTTTTCTTTTATAAATTATACACACAATTTTTTCTTCTTCTTTTCCTTCTTATTCTCTGTGCATTTTTAGCAAAATGGCTAGCAGTAGCAAAAATATATCGAGTGCTTCTTTGGTGAATGTGCTACATGAAGAAATTAAAAAAAAGTGTGTGATTGTTGATGTGGCGAAGTTTATGTAATTTATTATCTTCTTGTGAGGAGATGTTCATTTAGCATTTTTGGAAGAAGTCTCCAGTGTCAGTGCTCTCCAGCAGCCAGAGATAAAGCTATAACTTTTCCTATACAAGTAACAGACATTGCATTTTCTAAGAAACAGGAAAAGCTGCATTTTTTTTTGTCATATTCACTTCAAGAGAGGAAAAAAAAAGACAGAGGCTGGTGAGGGAAAGACTGTTGATAGCTGTTAGTACACATGTAATAACAGAAACTAATTTGTTTTATGGACATTTGACAACATTAAATGTAAGTATACAGTAAAGAGATAAAGAGTATGTCATGTCATTCTGCAGTAAATTAGAATTGTTGTAATTCAAAAGCAAAAGTGGTATAAGAGGAATAAAACACTTCCAGATGTGCTGTTGCTGGAAAATAATCACTTCTTGTTGATGATAACTCTCAGGCTGCATCACACTACCCCATCGCTGATTAATTTCCTATAACTGCACACCCTGTCATGATTTATTCCTTACTAAGCACACACACGTGCACATTCTCTCTAATTTCTTGACTTCGCCAAAGGAGACCTGATTCCTCTGTTGTTATGAAAAGGATTGCCGGCACTTATTCTCTCCAAATCCTACCCTTCTGTGAGCAGAGAGGACAAAGAAAGATATGGATTTTCTCTATTTTTTTATATCCTGTCTATTTTATTGAACTCTTTGCGGGTGTTTGCTAAAGAGCACAAGCAGTTGAACTGAAGAGATAATAAGCCTTGGGTTTAGACAGCGAAGAATTGGTCAGATGCTAGGACTTCTCGCCTGCACTGGGTGTCTGTTGGAGGTGCTAATGTTAGAGCAGACAGTCCTGTTACCTAAATTGGACCCATCATTAAGACATCTGCAGCATTTTAATTTTAGAAAGCCGCCGGGATCTCACTCAGCACGCAATGTGTGATTAAAGTACACGTAATAACACAAGACTCCCAGGCTTCCTGCAGTCGTCTGACTTCTCTCGACGGGAAGTTAAGGTTTATCGATGACAGAAGTAAAAGAAACACACGGCTCTCTCTCTCTCTTTCATTTCAGCTAGGGTGTTTCACAGTCAAGTTCTTGTTGCTGTCGTCTCATTTTTCTTTCAAATTGAAGAGCATAATATTCATTTCAGTCATACTTACCATCTTACACTGTATGCCTATTATCCAGAGGGAGAAAAAGGAAGCTGGCCTTCCAATAAAATGTTGCACAAATTTTGCATGAAAAAAAAAAAAAAAAAAACCTGGCAAAAAAAGAATAATGAAGTCGTCTTTCCATTGTGACGAGCTGTATATGGCTATATTACCTCGCATTTACAACAAAAAGTTTTTTCTTAAATTTCTGACAGTTGCCATAGTTTCCCTAGCAGTGACTGACTACTGCAATATGTAAGGAATAAAGTACAACATGGCATGATGTTATAGGAAAATAATCAAAGACAGCACATTGTGATGTGGCCCAGCACTAAGCAGAATTACTGTTACCACCCCAAAGTTGATTATTTTCCTGTAACACTGTTTTATTCTGCAGCAATTCGCCAGTGTTTACAACTGTATTGCCTTATATTAACAAATGTATTAATGCTTTTTACCTGTTCGTAGTTATGTTTAGTGTTGTGGAAGGTCTGCGAAACAAGATAGTTCCTGTTATCTCTTACGTTAAAGCAGCTCTTTTTTCTCTTTCTTGAAGTTAATACGACTAAAAGCTTATCAGCAGCTTGTCATGTTAATGAGAAACAGCAATCTCTTCTGTCCTGAAAACTTTCCAGTGTCGGAAAACTTACTGACACTGAAGACTCCTTCCAAAAATGCTAAATAAATAACAACCAAATCAAATTTCCTGTTATAATTTCACACATTTGTAAATTTGTTTATGTGCAATGTCAACCAGAAAGGTCCCTGAAACAATAACATAGATGGATGAGCATATTAATATAAACCTGTGATTTACCTTGCATTAACTATACAGATAGCTACATGCCCTGTGCTAAACCACACATTTTATCGCAAATAAGATGTCTTCCTGTTAAAATGATATGTCTTGCCCATTTTGACCACTGGGGGGCATGGTGGCTTAGTGGTTAGCATGTCTGCCTCGAATCTCTGGTGCTTCAGGGGTTCCCTGTGGGTACTCCGGTTTCCTCCCCAGTCCAAAGACATGCATTGTAGACTGATTGGCATTTCCAAATTGTCTGTAGTGTGTGAATGGGTGTGTGATTTTGTGTGCAGTTGTGCCCTGCAATGGGTTGGCGCCCCATCCAGGGTGTCCCCCGCCTTGTGCCCCGGGGTCCCTGAGATAGGCTCCAGGCTCAACGCGACCGTGTGTAGGATGGATGGACGGCTTTTAGACTGATTGTCTATACATTGCATTCTACTACTACTGTATTTGTGATTGCTGCCATTAATTTTGCCGGCGAAAAACACAGGCACATTCTATCTGTGTAAACCAATCACTGTTAGTGCGAATATCAACAAATATCAGCAGGCAAAGAAACACAGATAATGTTTCACAACAGATCTTCGCTATGTTTTTCAGTTGCGTAAAAGTTAAACTGTTCAACTCGAGCCTACTTCGTTTCCCGAATGGCCTCTCTGTTTTTTTTGTTGAAAGTTAATGATTTCCTGTCAGTCTGACGTCATGTGGTTAACTTGGAATAATGTGACTCACATCCACACTATATTTATTTGGAAAAAATGTTTCCAAGTCGTCATTATTGACAGACCAAATAGTTCAACAATTTCCTGTATTATTTTGCTGTTTCTTCAAATGTATGGCTTTTCCATTCAGGTTTCGGTATGAAGTGGTATAATGTGGATGGAAAAGTTTA
Organism: Pangasianodon hypophthalmus; assembly: GCF_027358585.1. NCBI lineage: Eukaryota > Metazoa > Chordata > Actinopteri > Siluriformes > Pangasiidae > Pangasianodon > Pangasianodon hypophthalmus. Next base: position 4,484,476 of record NC_069737.1, on the reverse strand, counting down.
CAAAGGAGAGCACATCATCTTGAGAGCTAGATAGGATCCCTTTTCATTTCCTGCTTTGCAAGAACGACGATGGAGCCTCTTAGAAACGATACGATCTCGTAGTGAGGCAAGAAGCAATGTCTGTTCCTCCATCTATGACCATGTATTGTTTCTAAAATGGGGGTAAACACTCTCTGTTGTCTCTTACTGCTGTTGTCTTTGAGCTCCTAGTCAGTTACAGTGTCGATAACCTGCACTTTCACTGGTTTTGTGATATGAAGTGTGTGTTGAGCTTGGGCCTCAATGAACCGGTTCACACACTTCATCTAGAGAGAGCAGATATGATACAAAGACAATGATGATGACTGGGATGATGAGGATGAGGATGAGGAAATGGGATGGTGGTAGTGGTGGTGTTGAGGAAATTATTTATGAGCATCTACATGTAATTGAGTTATATACATATGTACACATGCAGTTTCATTTCTTGAATCAAGGAGATGCATTAATATAATATATAATTAATATAATGTATAATTTTTAAGTGCTTAATTGGTTAATAATGCTATTTGTCCATTCCCCTTTCTTCATTCACAGAGAGACAGACACAGAAAGGATGAAAAACAGAAAGAAAGAAAGAAAGAAAGATGGATAATTCAACTGTGGTTTAAAAAATTTTATTAAGGTTAAGGTGTGTGTGTGTGTGTGTGTGTGTGTGAGTGAGAAAGAGAGAGAGAGAGAGAGAGAGAGAGAGGTTAGAGTGGAGTTAATTTGTGGTGGAAAACTTATTGACCGGTACAAAGCACTGACACTGGAGACTCCTTCCATAAATTTAAATAAACATCTGCTTCCAGAAAACTTCACAGTATCAATTATTATTCATTTTTATTTGTTAAATAACAACACGTTTTTATTATTAGTATTAGATTATGTGGTGCGTTCACCATATACGTCTCTCAAATGATAACATATTCCTACAACTACATTAATATATTGTGGAAGCTGCTGGTATAGAAAATGAATCAACACCTCCTGTCCAATCAGATTTGAGAGCAACAGCATTAAGGTATATTTATGCATAAAAAAGGTATAGTATGTTCCTTTCTGTTGTATATATTCTTTCATATATTTGGTGTCTGTGCTGAATCAGAAAGGGCTCCATACTGGAGATGAAGTGCACTACCTAGGGCATTAGCTAATGGCTTTTACACCCGACCTAATAGCCCACTACATTTATAATAAGAGGCCATTTCAGCTTCAGTGTCTCTGTCTCACACAGGAAGGAGACCTGCCATGACACGGTGCTGATTTCACTGTAATTATGTCTACATGGAGCTGATCTAAGATCAGCAATACTGTTCTCTCTTTCTCCGTGTGTGTATGTGTGTGTGTGTGTGTGTAAGAGAGCAGCTACAGCGAGTCCAATATTCGGTCCGTGGCCTTTATCCCAGACTAATGGAGGGCTATTTGCTGGGCACCAGCACAAAGTATACTAATGCACCACTCCCTGTGTGTGTGTGTGCATGTGTGTGAGAGAGAGAGAGAGAGAGAGAGAGAGAAGAAAGAAAGAAAGAAAGAAAGAAAGATGGACAATTAAACCATATATGTAAATGTTACAAAGGGCCAGTTATGTGTGTGTGTAGATTTAATTTAATTTTTAATAGAATTTATGATTTTGATTTGTTTTGTTTGACTTCAGTTAGTGAGTAAGGGAAGTTAGCAACTTCTGTTTTCATAATCAGGATTTTAATAGTTTTAAGATTTTAAAAATTAAACATGTTAATGTTCTTGTCACAGGACTCATTTTTATTTTATTTGTTTATTTACACTCTAAACAATTTGGATTGGGCCCACACACACACACACACACACACACACACACACACAGACTCCTCCACACACAGCTGAGCATTAAATGGTCTGGTCAGCTCTCACACATTTACACTGACACCTAGCCAGAACAATTTCACCAGTGGGACCATGTGTATGTGTATATGGTAGGTGTGTATGTGTATATGGCGAGTGTGTACGTCTATGAGGTGAATGTGTATGTGTATATGGTAGGTGTGTATGTGTATATGGCGAGTGTGTACGTGTATATGGTGAATGTGTATGTGTATATGGCGAGTGTGTACGTGTATGTAGTGAGTGTGTATGTGTATATGGTGAGTGTGTATGCGTATGAGGTGAGTGTGTATGTGTATATGGTGAATGTGTATATGCATATGAGGTGAGTGTGTAAGTGTATATGGTGAGTGTGTACGTGTATATGGTGAATGTGTATGTGTTTATGGTGAGTGTATATGCGTATGAGGTGAGTGTGTGCGTGTATATGGTGAGTGTGTATGTGTATATGGTGAGTGTGTATGCGTATGAGGTGAGTGTGTATGTGTATATGGTGAATGTGTATATGCATATGAGGTGAGTGTGTAAGTGTATATGGTGAGTGTGTACGTGTATATGGTGAATGTGTATGTGTTTATGGTGAGTGTATATGCGTATGAGGTGAGTGTGTAAGTGTATATGGTGAGTGTGTATGTGTATATGGTGAGTGTGTATGCGTATGAGGTGAGTGTGTATGTGTATATGGTGAATGTGTATATGCGTATGAGGTGAGTGTGTATGTGTATATGGTGAGTGTATATGCGTATGAGGTGAGTGTGTGCGTGTATGAGGTGAATGTGAATGTGTATATAGTGAATGTGTATGTGTATATGGTGAGTGTATATGCGTATGAGGTGAGTGTGTACGTGTATATGGTGAATGTGTATGTGTATATGGTGAATGTGTACGTGTATATGGTGAGTGTATATGCGTATGAGGTGAGTGTGTACGTGTATATGGTGAGTGTATATGCGTATGAGGTGAGTGTGTATGTGTATATGGTGAATGTGAATGTGTATATGGTGAATGTGTACGTGTATATGGTGAGTGTATATGCGTATGAGGTGAGTGTGTATGTGTATATGGTGAATGTGTATGTGTATATGGTGAATGTGTACGTGTATATGGTGAGTGTATATGCGTATGAGGTGAGTGTGTATGTGTATATGGTGAATGTGTATGTGTATATGGTGAATGTGTACGTGTATATGGTGAGTGTATATGCGTATGAGGTGAGTGTGTATGTGTATATGGTGAATGTGTATGTGTATATGGTGAATGTGTACGTGTATATGGTGAGTGTATATGCGTATGAGGTGAGTGTGTACGTGTATATGGTGAATGTGAATGTGTATATGCTAAGTGTATGTGTATATGGTGAGTGCATATGCGTATGAGGTGAATGTGTACGTGTATATGGTGAGTGTATATGAATATGGTGAGTGTATGTGTATAGGTGAGTGTATATGAATATGGTGAGTGTATGTGTATATGGTGAGTGTATATGCAAAGTGTATGTGTATATGGTGAGTGTGTACATGCTGGTGTATGTGTATATGCTGAATGAATACTAACACACTGTTACTGAGCAAACAGCTTGAAGTTGAGCAAACATCAACCAGTCACACTAAACAAGAGCAAACACACTCCTCACACTAGAAGAACTGAGCGTGTGTTTGGATGCCAGCGAGAGAAAGATGTAGAGGTGAGGAACTGACAGGCAGAAAAACAGCAGAGATCACAGTGGAGACTTATACTGTTATATACACAAGGCAGTGAGGTAAAACTTAGCTTTCTACATTAAGTAAAAAAAACAAAAAAACAACAACCCCGTCTCACGGAGAAAACATTAACATGCAACTTATCTGCAGCACCTTCTATACGGTGAAGATGAAAGTTCTCACGCATAGGTTGCCTAGCAACGCATCACTTTCACTCTGTACGAGTCTGTAAGTTCTTTAGGTTTCTGAGAATACAGAGAGATTCCATATGGAGAAAATCCCCATGTTATTGTACCGTGTTACCACATGACTGAAGCCTGTGGTAGAAAAGGAGAGAAAAGGAGACGCTTCTCCTGTCTGTCTGTCTGTTGGTCTGTCTGTCTGTCTGTCTGTCTGTCTGTCTCTCTGTCTGTTTGTTTCATTGTCTTTCTTTCTTTCTTCTGTCTGTCTGTCTGTCTTTCTTTCTTGCTTTCTTGCTTGATGTCTCCCTTCCTTCCTTCCTTTTTCTTTCCTGCCTCTTCCTTCCTTTTTTTTTGGAATGGTTGTTCATGTATAACTCATCCAGCGTGCCGATAGTTGTGCAAAAGGATTTTTTCTGTGAGACGGAGTTGAATAAAGCAATACAGGAAAACAATCAACGGTAGACTGGTGTGATGCGGCCCGACGCAAAGCTGAGTTACTGTTATCACCCTGAAGCTGTTATTTTCCAATCAAGTTAATATGGCAAAAAAAAAAAATGCAGCTTTTCATATTACCAAGAAACCGCAAAGCATCTCCATCCTGAAGAATTTCCGACACCGGAGATTCCTTCTGTAAATGTTAAATAAACTCAACGTTTGTTGTTTATATCAACAATTATACGTTTTTTAAAAAATCCACTTATGTGGAGCATCTGCCATATGCTAACAGTCTCTGTGTAAGTTGTTACTATAGAAACGATAACGTATTAGAACGAGCGCATTAATACACATTAATCAACACCTTCTGACCAATCAGCATCGAGAATTCAACAGCCCTGTGGTAGGAAATACGACTTCACATGTAGCTCTGGGCCTGAAATTAAGTGATTATACGGGGAAAAAATCTATGAAGACGATATATGAAGTGTGTGTGTGTGTGTGTGTGCGCATGTGGGCATGCATCCTTAAAGAAAATTTAGCAAACTGTTCCACCTGTCATCTCTCCAACCTCTTATCTCTGGTGGCATATGTTTGTGTGTGTGTGTGCGTGTGTGTGTTGATAAACGGAGTATGAGGATGCAATGATATTTTATCATTCAAAGTTACACTCTGATGAACTCTCTCAATCTCTCTTACACACACACACACACACACTCACTCACACACACACACTTTTCCTGAGGCAGTCATTACAGCTAGAACAGCTCCATAACCAGTTTGGAGAGACGGATGGTTGTCATCACATCAAACCATCTGCATCGTTCGCATCTCGCTCTCTCACTCTGATCGATCACACCCCCTCCCCCACCCTCTCCAATCGCTAATCAGACGGACAGATTCCAGCACTCCCCCCCCCCCCCGTCTCCGCTCACACGCTCCGCTGGAGACATTTTGGGTTATTACCCTGGCAGAAATGTCAAGACTCCAAGTGTTTCATGCCAGACCCAGAACAACATGGCAACAAAATGGTTGATAGAAATGATTCTAAAAGAAAATGCGCAGAATGGGCAGTGCACTTAAAGCCATCGTTTCACTTCTCTCATCTTACCGAGTCACCAATTCACACATATTTTATCGTATTATGATGTGCTCCTCATCAATGATTACTGGCTAAAATCTAATATCTATCAATATCTCGCCAAGGAAACTGTTAGAGTTGAGCAATTCGTTATCTGACAAGATTTCATCGATGACATGATAAGAGTGATATGCACACACACACTGTAATGCTTGGTCGAGTGTTTTAGGGTTGCTTAGAGATTGAACATAAGGGTGAAATGGCCGAGCACGGGGAAACCAGTGAGCCAAAAACAGGGGCGTTGGTGTACCCACACAATGAATGGTCCACAGTGAATGGTTGGGATACCCACACAATATAATGAATGGTCCACAAATGGCACACTCTCTCCATGAAAGAGAGTGATGGAGAGTATAAAGGAAAACACTCTGAAGCATTACAGTAAAAATGAGAAAATAAAAGGGGCTACAGATGTAGTTTTTGGTAAAACAGTCACCTTCCCTTACCCGCAAGTAACTCATTGTATCACACAATGTAAAAGGGAAGTATCTTAAAGGCACGAAAGGATTAGCTAGCTACAGTTACACTAAGTGATCATTACAACACAAACACACACACACACGCACACACACGCATTAAGAAAAATAGGCAGCTGCATTCATGACACTTTTAAAAGTGTTTCGAGTCCTCTTCTGGCTTCATAAAGTCTTAACTCTTAAACATTATTTTTTAGCTAAGAGTCTGATCGATTAATTGATAAAGTCTACAAATTAATGTTAGTCTTTTAGTTTTTTTTAAAAAAAATTCATTCACATAAAAAAGAAACCAGAAATGAAACACAGACATACTACACTAAACACACACACAAAATACAGAAAACTATGACACCTGAAAAAGCAAAAATATATTTCAAAACAAAACAAAAAAATAACAAAAAGCTAACAAAAACAAGAAACAAAAGAAACATAAAAAACAAAAATAAATAGAAAACAAAACAAACAACAAAAAAATTATTCAATATTCCATATATATTCCAAAAAAAAACAAAAATAGAAACAAACCAAACATACAAAAAAAATACAAACCAAACAAACATACAAAAAAACAAACCAAACAAACATACAAAAACATTTTTAAAATGTTTTTCAGTTTAATTGTATGTTTCTAAATTAGAATGATCTTTTAGTAAATTGAACTAATTCTGTATCATGTTTTGGTTCTGCCTATCCTGATTAGTAGTGTAATTTCTATGAAGGTCGTATCTATAGCATATCACAATCTATGAACACATTCATATTATGTTATAATTCATTCATAAGGCATTAAACTTTATAGCTGTCTTTATGAGGCATTATAAGAAGTCTTCATTAAACGTTATATCACCAATCCCAGCTTTGCATCGTTCATTATGAAAATATATAATGGTGATATAATGTGTTATAAGCACTACATACAGTATAATGCATTCTTTGAACAATTTTTAATTACAAACTATAATTCCTTTTTATAAATAATTATGGATATGAATCAGGAATGCTTTACAACATGCTGTGAATGTGTTCGTAAGTCATTATGCACATGGCCGTCAGAGAAAGTGCTACCGTCTACTCTTTCTGCCGATCTCTATCACTATTACACAGATCTACATCTAGCTCCATACAGCACATTCACCTCCACACAGTACATCATCCATCTTTCTCTTTTTAATCGTCTCACTTTACCTTCATTTCTCTCTTCCTTTCTTTTTGTATTATGCTCACATTCTCCAGCTACATAGCTAAATTTTTTGCCACATTCCAGCCTCGTACATCTCTCTGCCTGCATCCATCCATTTACTCATTGATCTGTCGTGCCTGTTACACCTCCTACTGCCTTTCCATTCACATCATCAATCTCTGTTTCCATTCTACAGTCCATCATCTCCATATTTCTCTCCATCCACCACACACTTGCTGACCAAAGATTATTTGCAGGATTCCAGTGAGGATAGAGGGATGCAGCGCAGACACACACACACACACACACACACACACACAAACTCTCTCTCTCTCTCTCTCTCCATACTATTCCATCTCCAATCTGACTGTATAATGTGCACAATTTACACTATACATATCAACATTTTCAGCATTCATTCATCAATCTATGGTAACACTAGTGTTCCTATGGCTGCATGACAAACGTTTCATAACCACTGACATAAACCTACATAAACATTTGGTTCATTCCAATCAGTGCCAGCACTGCTTTCTCTAATTTTTACATCAAGTTGGCATGACACCTAAATCAAGTGAGTCAATATGTATTATAACACTTAAAGGGCAGATTTTACTGCTCAGTGTACATCTAAAAGCATTAAAAAACAAGGTGTTTAACACTGTTATGTAGTGAAGATTTTAACAGTGAAAACCTATAATGACAGTAATGAAGATTTCTTCTGATCATACCTATCCTAACTACCTGCCTTTCTGCTTACAAGATTGTTATGAATACTTATAGCATGACACAATAATAACAGATTTATGCATATTTTCTCTGGCGTTTAAAAAAGTTTAACTATTTAAAAGATTTTTGTTTGAAAAACTATAGGAACTCCAATCTCAAGTAACAAAATTAACAAAACAATTAACAAAATCAACAAAAAGAAACATTAACTTTTTTTTTTTGCCAGCTGATGCTTGATGGAAAAAATAACCTTTATAAACGTTTATGTAGCTTAAGGTAACATTGTCACGAAGGGCTTATGCATGTGCCATATAGCCCTACGAACACTACTCATTATCTCATGTTCGTGGGATGTAAACTCATTGTGTCTATGTTGAATAGAGGCTTTTATGCTATCTGGGTACAGTTCATAACTTGTAGTGTAGTGTTCATAGGGCTACATGACACATGCATAAGCCCTTCATGGCTACTTACCTTAAGTAGGTGTTATGTATCCCTATGAACACTACTCATTAGCTTTTGTTACTTGACATCCCAATTCACAAAAGCTGTTTTTATGTCAGCTGACACATGAAGGGCTTATTCAGGTGTCATAAAGCCCTATGAATACTAAGCTTTATCTCTTAATTTTTAGAATGTACTATAAATGTCACGACTTTTATTTACGCAAACTTCTCTTTGTTGCTAGATGTTTTCATGCTATATGGACACAATTCTTAACTTGCAGTGTAGTGTTCATAGGGCTACATGACACCTGCATGAGCCCTTTATGACAGTTTACCTTAAGCAGGTGTTGTGTTTCCCTATGAACACTACTCATTGTGTTATTTTTTTAGTTTTTTTAACGACAGCAGAAATCTGAACGGCTTATGCAGGTGTAATCTAGTCCCTATGAACACTACTCATCACCTTGTGTTGTTGATTTGTGTTGAACTTGTCATATCATGTCCATGTTGTGTGGATGTGTTTGTTATCTGTGCACAGTTCACTCGGACTAGCACTTTTATTATCTACCTTTATTATTAATGCTCTTTAATAAAACTGGACTATCTGCAGTGACTATATTTTACTAACCCCAAATCTATACAGTATGCTATTTTAACATCCTTTTTATTTATTTATTTTGTTCCTCCCACCTTGTTCTTACAGTTATAGGACGTTTTCGCTGATTCAGTATATCTGTTCAGGAGGAGAACGTTGTCTGCAGGCACAGTGTGAATAATGGACTTGTTGGCGGAGATTATCAGTGTGTGTGTGTGGAGAGGGAGGAGAGCAAAAAGATGTGTGCGGATATGAATATGGATCTCAAGGGCATCGTCCTCTGCACCTTACAAGGCGAGTGACTGTCCTCTCCTACGCACATTGCTGGAGCTCATGTTGGAAGTCATCATGACTGGGAAAACTGTCCATGTGAAAACTTTTCTCCCCTAAACGGAACCAGAAGCCTGCCTGGATCCTCCAAGCTCGGCCTTATACGTCTAAATCATTAATGATTTAGCAGACCATTATTCTACCCATAATGCAGAGCACAGGAGAATGCTCCGACGACTTGGTAATAACCGGCAGAGACTCAGTGGAATGACTGTTCATGTATAATTCATCCAGCGTGCTGATAGTTGTGCAAAAGGAGCAGCTGCTGACATCTGCATGGCCTGTTAAATGCCAGATTTAAAAAGGTGAGCACATGTGTAATTCCTCATTAGGTGGAAAGATGGAAGACTGGAAACATAGAGAGGGAATGCCTTTACTTGTCTGGTTCTGATCTTTGGGGAGAAGGACAACAGCAGGTATGTGTCAAATTAGCCAACTGGAAGTGTAATGGATCTAATGGTTTAAATACCACACACAATGCATACTGAAACCTCCTTAAGCGCTGCTGAATTCTCGATTCTGATTGGTCGGAAAGGTGTCAAGTCTGACATCACAGGTTTAAATGAATATGCTTATTCTAAAATGTTATCGTTTCTATAGTAACAGCTCATTCACAGGAGCTTGTATGGCATCCACATAATCCGTATAAAAGTGTATATTTGTTGATATGGGGAAGTTTTTTTTTTTTTTTTTTTTAACATTTATGGAAGGAGTCCCTGGTGTTAGTACTTTGTAAAAGTTTTCTGCCTTGCCTTTGTAACAAGCTGTGTATTTTTTTGTCCTATTGCCCTTTATTATCCCCTTAAAAAAAGGAAAGGCTGGCTAAAGGAATGCAACACGCAGTTGATATAATTAAGGACAAACAGAAAAGTTGTTTCATGGGCGTTCACAGCATTAAAAGTAACTAAAAACAGATTTTTTTTAATGTTTATTATTAGCCTTAGATTACGTTTATCATCCATCATACAAGTCCCTGTGACTGAGTTTGTTACTGTTGAAACAATGACGTATTAGAAAGCGTGCATTAATATAAACCTGTGGTTTGAATTATAGCTGGAACTGCTGTCAGAGCTGCAGTGATACAAATTAATCAACACCACATTTAGTATAAATCAAAGGTGCTATCACACTCTCACTATGCATGGAACCAGGAAGTGTGAAAAGGGTCTACTGATCTTTACGGAAACTTCTACTCTAATGAAGCGGTAGCATCACAAAGGAACCAGGCCGCTAAAACACTCCTGTGACCGCTATGAAGTGGAAGCCGTTATAGCTCTCCTATCACACTCTGTGTGTGCAGGAAAGTTGAGAGGCTGTCAGGCTGACCACAGGCGCGGATCAAGTATCACTGCCTTGTGTGGTTGATGATGTAGCAAATCACACCATTCACAAAACAATGTCTAATATAAATAAACTGATGACTCTGAGACTTTAATTCAAATTTTCGTTGTCAAATTTCAAATTTTGAAGCCATAAAATGCAAAAAAATTCCTCGTCCAATTAACTGCAAGGTTTATATCTTGACATAAAACTACTCTATTAAATGAAATGTGGGTATTTAATAATGATGAAAGGCCTATGCCTTCCATTCACTCTTCAAACTAAATATAGATCTAACACAATTTCTTCAATATGCAGAGATTTTTACGTAGTAACAGCAGTATATTTCCATGGATACTTCCATGTCACGACACAAGTCCTGATTGAACCCGACTCCACAGGAAAAGGAGATAAAACACCAATAGCAAGCAGTTAGCTCTAGCCACTGCACCCTCAGAAGGCCTATTAATCTTGCAAATCTAGTTGTGATGCTAACTGTTCCCTGATTAATGAAGGACAGCTAGCAGTCACACTGGCCTGCATGCTAATGGTGTGATTTATGTAAAGGAAGCTGAGCCAGGTGCAATGTTACTATGCTTGTGGGCATCCACAGGTTTCTCTTTAAACTGTGGACCAAAATGTAGAAATGTATTATTATATACAAACAATTACCTACATACAATGTATGGTATGCATAATCCTATGTGGTGACATTGCTGGATTGGGTGGTAGGTGTTGTTTCGATGTAGTATAAGAGGAATAAAACACTTCATAGGAAGCGTTTTATAGGAAAATAATCCAATTCAGTGCTAATAGCCTGACTCGAATTAATACACTGAAATAATACATGAGGCTGTGTGTTTGTTACCGAAGCTTTTCTCACGTAACGTAAATTTCCAACATTGCAACAATATAGTAAAAAAAGAAACTACATGTTCTCGACATCATGAAACGCTTTGAATGTCTTGTCCATAGGCTACAAATGCTGTAGTTATAGATTTGGGTATGGACACCACAGAACTCCTTTCAATGTAGAACAGACAGCACGGTGAAAAGGAGAAGAGAGGAAACTGAATTTAATACTAGACACTTAAGCTTTATCTCACGACTCACACCCTCACTGCTTCTCAAAGTGATACTCTTCACGACATATCAGATAAATACTGTGCAAGGTCAAGGTATACATATAATTCGTAATAATGTGAGAATTGTGCTTCTCGAGGACCATTACTCATAAAAATGGCTGTCACTCAATCTCAGAATCTCATCTTGATGTTCACAGGTGCTAGTTAAGACATAGTGCTCCATAACTATCATCACGCCTGTATGATGAATGAAAAGAAATAAAAAAGGGAACAGCGGGAGATCATTAAATAACCCATTTGCTTCTGCGGAAGAGAGTGACAGTTTAAAATCACTGCCTGTTCTCAGTGTGTCGGGTAAAGAACTAACCTTAATTTCTTGAACCAAAGACCAGTTCCAGGTGCCCAGCATCTGTGGTCCAAATAGCTCTGCGGTATGTGTGGTAGCACTTGGCTAAATGCTATTAGCATTTACATTTCATAGGAGGCTTTGTAATAAGAGGGGAGATGCGAGGACAGCACAACCTATTCATTCCTCCCATTTGAGGTGTAGATTTAATTTTATAAGGCTTTCAGGAGGAAAACAAAAAGGTGGCAGCAGGGCCAGGTCCAGAATAAAAATAAAAAAAAAACATGACAGCTGTGGTCATTTCTTTAGTAAATAATTTTAATTAAACAGACAGGGAGTTGTGAGGTATGTGTGTTTTTACTACAAGCTGGAACCTTCCCATCTGTTTTTTTTCCCCCCGCACTGCAGCTCTGTGAATAGCCAGGGCAGCTTACAAAGAGACTCGCATGGTTGTCCAGGGAAATAAAAAAAAAAAAAAAGAATGTGGTGGCAAGTAGTAGAGTTCCCTAAACAATTAGGAATCTCTTGAGGTCAGAAACATGTAGAAGGTCAGGGATGTCAGAGCCATGGAGGAATAACCTATGGAGGATCTCTAAGTGATTTATAGACCGCAACCTATTGCTGCCACGGAAGGTCTCACAGGTTTCATGGCTTTACCACTTTTTTTCCGCCAATTTGTTTGCACGTCTGTCACACCAACCACACAGCATCGCAAACTAGCAACTAGAACATGCAAACAGCCCTCACATATTGACCAGTGGGAAAAGTGTAGAAAGTGCCTTGACCCCTAATCTTTACTCGGTCGAGCCTCAATAATTGGAGATGTGAGAAATCAGATGAAAAAAATCATCTTACTTTCCTGGCACCACTGCCCTTTGGGAAAATTTTAATGGTAGTCCTACAGGGCTACAAAATCCCTAGGGAATGTCACTTAAGGGAAATGATGTCAAGAAAGTCGAATGATTCTATCTGCTTTCTAAAATCTCTAATCTCTTTGGGAGTGCACAGGTTTGCACGAGACTCGTGTTGTTCTGAATTAGATAGTAGAATATAATGTGTTTCAACACATTAAAGTAAAAAATCCAATTGAATCGCAATAGAAATTGGGCTATATTCCAGTGAGTAGCTCACAACAATTCAACAGGAATCCCATAGAAACTGGACCACATTCCAATGGGAACCTCATAGAAATTCTATAGGAACCCAATAGAAATCATAACTCCTAAAAAAAATTTTTTTATAGAATCCCCATAGAAATTGGACCATATTCCAATAGGTAACTCAGTTAAATCAAGTGGAAAATATTCAAGTGTGTAACTCTCCAAAAGGAAGCCCATAGAATAAAAATGAACATTTATTTTAATTAAAAAATCCAATTGAAACTCAGTAGAATTCAGACCATACTACTGTGGGTAATTTATAAAAATTCTTTATGAACTTCACATAAATTGGACCATAAAATCAATAGGAACCACATAGAAGACCACATTTCAGCAACTAAACCATAAAAATTCAAAAGGAACCAAGCAAAAACCAGACGAATGCCCGATGGGTAAATACTAAAAATTCCCATACATCATCCCCACAGTAATGGGATCACATCCCAATGTGTATCTCTTTAAAAAAAAAAAAAAAAGAAGAAAAATAGGCACCCCATAAAAAAATTGGATTAAATTCAAAGTTATAACCCATAAAAATCGAATATACTTACAACCGAAATATAATAATGCAATTCGCTATAGGATTCCAACCTATAAGAATATCCACCGCACAATTCCAGTCGGAATCCCATGGGAATGATCTGTAACGGTGTTAAAAAAAAGAAAAAAGATCCACTTCTGACCTAACTGTCTTGCACAGAGGCTCTGACAAAACTCCGACTCTGACAAAGCTAAATAAATAACACATGATGGTGGACTCTTTGGTGGATATCAGCTTTAATACCCACAGACTTGTAGGAAATTCTCTGTTTTAGCAAGATTTTGAAACTACATACTTCTACTGTATGTGCACTGCCTCAAAGACTGTACTGGGAATGCAGAAACATAGTTAAACCTGAGGATTTTGACCTTAACATCGAGGTGCTGTAAATGCTTAAAGCAGATGTGCTTTGCAGAAGATGTTATCTCTCAACAAACCCCCTGCTCACACAGCCTACCTGTATGCTAATTGCTGACATACTGAGAAATAAGACAGAGGAAATGGATGAGCTCCTGGCCAGGAACTGCAGGAGGTGCATGTTGGGGTCTATTCTTTCCTTCTTCACTGAGCACTGATAAGAAACCATGCTGCATCTCGCAATATTCCAGACGTCTGCTGTAGGCATAGTCGCAGGTAACTGGAAAGTGGGCCGATAAGTATAATTTAATTAGTGTTTAACTGTAATGCAGAGCAACTGTCACTCTATGCTCTTAAATCTGTTGAACTGAATAGAGAACAGAGAATGATAGATCTTTTCTAATTGCTCGGTTAATTGAAATTTCATTTAATTATAGTTTCCTGACAGATGTATGATACAGAGTGTATACTTCTACACGAAGTCTACAGCGAAGAATGTAGCAGTGCTGTCAATGTGACTGGTCTCAGGACTTTGGAAAGTTCTCAGGTTGCTTGTCTATTTGATTTGATTTGATTTGTATTTTTGATATTTTAATCTTCACATGATCCCACCCACCAATTTTAAGCTTCAGAATGTTACTGAGCTCCTTTGAGGTTGTGCACTGTGCATTTGGTTCCACATCGTGCTCACACAAAGTGAAGATTTCTCAATATTAGAGCACTATTGTGTCTATTTTGAAATGTCACTGTGTACCAAGAGACTACTACCATGCGCTATCCATCATACTGCTGATTCTGCTGCCTTCATGGATATTCGTCTCTCTCTCTCTCTCTCTCTCTCTCTCTCTTTTCTGTAGTCAATGACTTCTCTAGGCATACTGGCATTCAGAAAAAAATAATCCAAAACTCTTTTGGTATTATCAAGCCAGAGTGTTGGCTCGCATGTTATCTGGTAAAACTGATAAAAGTAATCATTTTGCGGAAGTCTTATCCTGGTCAGGGGGATGGTGGATCCACTGGGTGTGAGGTGGGAATACACCCTAGATGAGATAGTTCCAAGCACACACACACACACACAAATTCACAACTGGGTCAATTTAAAATAGATGTGAAAAAAAATGTGGTGTTGGCAGCACATCTTGGAAGAAGCACATGTGAGCCCTCACCCTCCATGTTGGTGATAGGGTATAAATTCCAATTCCTAAAGGGTAGGAATTGGCAAATGACTAAAACTGAGAGATAATTGGAGGAAAAATGTGTAGTGATACAAGTATTCAACAAATCTTCTGATAGTGAAGCTTGTAGAAACTGAAAACTTTACTATACCAACATTATCTGCATTAGAATGCAATCATTTATTTAGCTTCCCTGAGATGTTATCCGTCTTGCCCCTCCTCATCCACCCGACCTGAAAGCTTTAACACTAATGAATTTAACCTGCTCGCTAACCCTGACGGCGCTGACACTCAGTGACAGCTTGTTTCCTGTGCTGACCTTTAGGTTTTAGCCTTTCTTGTTGGACAGCAACGGTGAAAGGTTTCATTAGCTTGGCAGCTGATTCACGTCATCAGATATTTCAGAAGATCTGTCCGAGTACAGACAACACTACATTCTAAATCGGGAATTTCTCTTCGACTCACGCTAAAGCTCATATGAATCATATGAGCGTTGTGTGCCAGATATAAATGGCTATGTAGGTGTCTGAGAAAGCATGTGTAAATAAATATAGTCCTCTGCTTCACTAAATTACCTAGCCATCTCACCTAGTCATGTACCTGGTATCCATGGCATTCAGGATTAGCGCGTGTTTCCCAATCTAGCAGGATTAGACAGAGCAAGACATGCTTTAGGACACAGCAGGACCTGCTGGTACAGTCATAGGTGCGATGCTACAGCATACAGTAGCAGAACGGAGATGTAAATGGGCGGAATAATATTAGAGTACATTTCTAGGTGTACGTCCATATAAATTGATGAAGGCATTCATTATGTGCTTTTAAGCGCATCAGACGAACTCCTTCTCTCTCTCTGTGTCTAATTTTCTCATTATCTGTGTGCAATATATAGGTAGAATGTGAGACAGAACCTTTAAAGCTTTAACCCCTTTCCTCAGTAATTATTGCTTTGGACTTTGTATGTCACTTGCAGAGAGACTATGTAATTACAGAAGCAACAAGAAGTCCCAAGTTTCTCCTGTACAACTCTTTCACCATTTTCTATTACCAGAGCTGCTAAAAATAGTTTTCATGCTTCTATATTAGACCACCTGATCAGCTCTAGTGTCACCTACCATTACCAAAATGGCCATAAATACATAAAATTAAACATTCTGGAGGTCGAGCATTTGCATACAAAATTTGCATATACAAAAGTGTATATGCATCTTATCAAACGAGATGAAGGAGAAGCAGTGTGTGCTCTTCGCCATCTTGGCCACCTATCTGCGGTGAAAGTGAAAACGCATGGGTGTGGGTCCACGAAACAATTCAGCCTCGCAGGCAGCATGGCTCACCAGCATGGATCACGTGCGCTCTACTGTCTTCACTCCCATTGGTAGACGCTCTCCCAAGTTAAAAGCACATAATGAATGCCTTCATCAATTTATATGGACGTACACCTAGAAATGTACTCTAATATTATTCTGCCCATTTACATCTCCGTTCTGCTACTGTATGCTGTAGCATTGCACCTATGACTGTACCAGCAGGTCCTGCTGTGTCCTAAGGCATGTCTTGCTCTGTCTAATCCTGCTAGATTGGGAAACGCGCGCTAATCCTGAATGCCATGGATACCAGGTACATGACTAGGTGAGATGGCTAGGTAATTTAGTGAAGCAGAGGACTATATTTATTTACACATGCTTGCTCCAAATTTGCATAAAGTAAAACTTCTCAACTCTGTCGCGTCGCTGGACACGCCCACACCTAGTCGCCAACGGTCGCTGTTGCTCATGTCGCCAGATGTCGCTGGCTCTCATTGAAAATGAAAGGTCTTTGGTTGCTTTGGTGCTGCCAAAAGATAGCTGGACAGCAGGCCACTGTTTTTTTTGTACTATTTTATAAATATGTTTGTATTGTTTGTATAATTGTTGTAACTTGTGTCACAGCAGTTATAAAGAGTCGTTCCCTCACTGGCCCCTTTTTTTCTCTCTGTTGATAGTTAAGAATTCAAAAAAAAAAGTATCGAGAACTTACTGACTCTTACAAAGTGCTGATATTGGAGACTCCTTCCATAAATGTTAAATAAATATCCCCTCAGAGAAAACGTATACATTTTCTATGTCAAGCGTCATGTTTTTTTACCTGTTTATTATTAATCTTAGATTATGTGAAGCATCTGCTGTATAAGTCCTTCTGAATTAGCTTTAAAAACGATGATGTATTACTATAAGTACTGAAGACTTTCCTGTGGCGCAAAACTTCCTGACGCTGGAGAGTCCTTCCATAAATATTAAATATGTGTCTCCTTACACAATGCTTTACCATATCACCATTTATAAATTGTTACAGTAAATAACAACAAGTTTTTCAAATCTGTTTCAAATCAGGCTTAGATTGTATGGACTGTCTTCCATGCAAGTTGTCTCTGTGTAAGTTGTTCCTACATTAACATGTATGCAATGGAAATTAGAATGAGTGCATTAATATAAACCCGCACTCATATTTTGAATCCTACCACTGAATTGTGTATGCAATCAGGTACAGACAGCCCTGACAGATACAAATACCTGTGACCTGTTATGAATTATTTAAAGCAGTGGTTAGAATAGCCAGATTCACACCCACACACACACACACACACGTGCACACACTCTGACTTGTCCTCCAAAGGAAACACAAGGCAGAGGCAGTGAGAGAGACCCCTGGGGAGGACTGCAGGAAAACAGAAACACAGAGAGACTGGCCCTGTTCCTGTGAAGCTACTGCAGAGGGGAGAAAAATAAATATATAAAAGAAAGCAAGAAGGGCAATGACGAGTGGAGTGCAAAAAGGAGGAAGATAGAGGGAGACTATCTGGTGCTTAGGTGCCGTAGAGATTTTTTTTTTTGGTTGTTTGCAAAGACAACAAGAAAGGTGTGAAGAGGGAACAGAGAGTAAAGGATGTGTGTATGGAAGATATATGATAAAGGTGTTCTTTTTTTTTTTTTAAACTCAAGAGCACCATAGAGAATACCCCCAGATTAAGGACAGGTGAAGTACTTGAGGTCGTGGAGAGATAAAAGAAAAAAGAAACTGCGATATGAGAAAGAATAAAGGGAAGGAAATAAGGAAGATGGTTCCCCTGGCTCCTGAGCTTAAGGACATGTGAATCCAGGGAGATTGAGTTCAAGACAGAAAGACACACACACAGAGAGAGAGAGAGAGAGAGAATAAGTCATAAGTGATACACACTACATGTTATGTCAGGATTGCCAATGCAAGTGAGATAACAAAAAGTCCTACGTTTACAGAATACAAATAAGGCAAATATCGGATGCTGTATTGATGAGTATCCAGTGGGGATTAAGCAAATCAACTGAACACAGCAATGATGGTGGGATTTAACTGTCTTTTCTGGGTTTCTATTATACGGCAGTGAAAAAAAGAGATATAAAGATTTGAACGATTCAGGCACTGAATTCTTAACAGTGAATTTAAGCACCATTGAATTTGCTTTGAAATCTATTACTTTGAAAATTGCATATGTGTGTTCATTTCTTTTGAACCTCCTTGAAACTCAAAACAGTTCAGTGCTCAGAAATTATTTTAAAATAGCCACTCTTTACATCCGTGGTGAGCAGAAAAGCATCTCACAACACACCAAACCTTGAGGTAGATGGGCTACAACAGCAAAAAACCACATCGGATTCCAGTCCTGTCAGCCAAGAACAGAAATCTGAAGCTACAGTGGACACAGACTCACGGAAATAGAAAATTATCTATCTATCTATCTAGTATTTAATGCTATACATTGCACAAATTATATGTTATCTAATTTTAGATTTTTTTAAAATTATTATTTCCTTGTTTTTTTTTTAAATAAACAGTAAACAGTCCTGTGAAACAAATGAATCACTAAGGTATCTCATTTACGATTTAAAAACCCAGCCTGTCTTCAGTGACCCAAATAGCCTCCAAGCAGAATCAATCCCTCGCCTGTGTAGTCTTCCTAACAAGCCGTAGCCGTAATTGAGAAGATGAATGCAGGCTGAATGCTGACACACATTGCAAAACTCTCGGATTAGCCTTTCTTGAGAAACAAGGTCCAGTCGGGGCAATTTCAGTGGCTAATAACAAGAGCTTTGAAAGGAAAAGTGATGAGGACATTAGTGTAACACACTGACTCGCCTGATTGAGGTGTCTGAGCTGGTCAGCTGTGGTTGTAGCAATTTGGGTGTGAATATAAATGTCACAAGAACAACGGCACGGTTGAAAAGTTACCTGCTCACATGGCTTTACAGTCACAATTTGTAAGGAATGCATATGTAGAATTCAATTTGAAATGAATATAATGGAGCATGACATTAATAGAGAAACAGAACGAATAAAAAAAAAAACTATAACTGTTTTTCAGGATCACCTATAAAATCCAGCAACACTCTCTATGAAGGTAATAATATACACTCACCTGTATCCTGGCCATTCATGCAATTAGCCAATCCAGTCCAAGCCAATCATGCAGCAGCAATGCAATGCAAAATCTTTGCTTACTGTTCACATCAGAATTGAGAAGAAATGTGATTTCAGTGACTTTGACTATGGTGTGGTTGTTGGCTCCAGACAGGAAACAGCTGCTGATATCCAGAGATTTTTCATACACAACAGACCCCTACGTTTTACACAGAATGGTGCGCAAAACCAAAAACATCCACTGACTGGCAGTTCTCACTGGCTGTGAAGCATTTTCATTTTTGTCAAGAAAGGTCAGAGAATGGCCTTGAGTCTGACAGGAAGGCTCCGGTGTCTCATATAACCACTCTTTACAACCATGGTGAGCAGAAAAGCATCACAGAATGTACAACATGCCTAACCTTGAGGAGGATGTACTACAACAGCATAAGACCACTCCTGTCAACTAACAACAGGGATCTGAAACTACAGAGCTCAAACAAATGCAAATTATGAATTATTATAAATATTTTATAGTGCATCTATTATGTTACTTTATAACGAAGTATAATACCTGGAATTGTATTATAACATGTATGTACAGTATGTATGTGTATATGTATGTATGTATATATATATATATATATATACACTGACTAATACTATATATACTGACTAATGACTCTAATAAAGCTTACTTGAAAGACCTGTCTGATCCGCTCGAGACATTCTCTAGTGGTCCTTTTTTGTTTTCAAAGTAACTCAACAAAGGATGAAAGCTGCTTTGAGGTGATGCTATCTGTGTAAAGTGAAAGGCCACCCAACACTAACAGAGAGTGCGAAGTCTCAGCGGTAAAGTCCCAGTTGCCTCCATTGTCAGAGTTTACATATTAATTACAGGGGCCAAGCAGAGGTCAGTCCCACTGTGCTAGTTAATTCATGCAAAAATGATCTGTTAAAGAAGGACCAAATCCACTGAGAGCAAACACTGGCTAGCCCAGGTCAGAGACACCCAAGGAAGCGATAGTTATCAGGCAAACCATGAATGGGGTCTCGAGGGCTGGAATGGACAAAATGGCCTACATCCAAAACTGCATACCTTGCACACTTCCTCAAGGTGTCAATGCTGTTTTGATACAATGACGCACTCCAGAATTACTGGAATGTAAGCACTGATCTTGGGCTATGACTGTAGATAAGTAGATATGTAGCCGGATGTAAAAAAGGTTTGTTACAACCAATCCAATATAGAGTAAAGATCCGTTTTTGGCCTTGCAGCTTGGCAAATTATTCATTCAGGTTCAGGCTGGGTATCCTGCCATTCTTTTATACCTTTTAATTAAACAATTATTTATATCATTGTCAGCCAAAATCTATATTGCATCTATAGTCCATTCCATCTAACCATTCCAACAATGGTAGTTAATCAATCTCTACTGTTTACTGCTAGCCAGACTCGACTAGACTGCTCTTTCATTATCATTGGACAGTATAACAACCCTCAGGAACTTGTCGCTCCATGCAATGAGACAACTATTGAAATCTCAGTCCAAACAGCCCTGAGAAAGCATGCTGCTTGTGTGCATGTAAGCCATCACGACTGATGCCCTGAATATGCTTGAGCTCCAATTATTTTCCATTCACCAGGGGGGATTGAGTATTTACGACAGGTATAATAATGGTAACAGCTTGAATGGTTTCTTCTCAGGTTTCACACAGATGTCTGTTGCACTCATTCAATAGGGTTTTTTTTGGTTAAAATAGGAAAAGAAACATTACTGTTGAGTCAGGGAGAAAAAAAAAACTGCATAATATGATGTTCCTGAGTTGCTGTGAGTCATGCTGACAATGGAGGTTTGAAGGCATACATTATATGCCATTTCAGATACATCAAATGTCATCACAGCCTAACTTCAGGCATGAAAGATGGCTGACTCACTCTGTGACCGGCAGGAGCTGCAACCAATCAGGAGAGAGAGAGAGAGAGTGAGTGAGAAAGTGTGTGAGTGTAAACAAATGGGAGTGTGAGAGTGAAAGAGTACGACACTATAAGCATTGGGTCCTTGAGCACCAATCCTTAACCTTCAACTGCTCCTGTCTCCATTGGATAAAAGCATTAGCCAAATGAGAAAAAAAATAAATAAATAAAAAAAAAGGAATAAGGATTCAGGACGGAATGAGTTTTAAGCTTTTCCTTCATGCTGAACATCTAAGGCATTTGCGTCTACAAAGTTCTTATCTACAAAGCTCTTGCACTATAATACATTATGTAACCTGACAGTCATATAAGCATGCTTTATATAAAAAAATTACAATAGCGTATCAATATTTAAATGAGTATAAAGTAATTTAGACTCTATAACAAGATAAACATGTATTTATAATGCATAATGAATAAAGGAATAGAGCATCTGCCTGTCTCACTCAGTTAAATTAGGAGGTCCCATCTGCTTTTAATTACAAGCACAATTGTTTTCCATGTTAACGCTTCGATGAGAATGAGTCAACCCTTTTTAAAGCTGTTTCTTTTTTGTTTACAAACCCTGCTTCCTTCTTCCAGCTTCCACAAAAGAAAGAGGAGGGGTGTTTGAAAATGTTTGGCCTGTTTACGCTCTTAGACTAACATTACTGCCAGCATTAGCCTAGCATCAAGGCTCTTCTGTAATCAACATTTGGAGTGTAGAGTTAGCAGCTGCTACTGCTCGATATCCCACAGTCTCTAACGACTCGCTAGCTCCGTGGTTAGCGCTCGTCCCTGGGCCACTCCGCAGCACTTTGGACAGGAGACAAGAGATGCTACATTGGTAGCAAATGTAATCATTTGTTGTTTGGAAGAGATTCAAAACCTTCTGGAAAGACTTGGTGGATTTGTTTTGACTCTACATGAGCCTAATTAGAGTTGTCCTTCTACATGGTGATGCTAGATTATCTGAGGGAATTTGATGATAATTCATTTCTGTATGTTCTGCCAATTTATTTATTTATTTTTTTGGTAGAATCATAATGAACACCCATAATATTGTTCCCTTACTTTCCACTTTTATACATTTTCATTTTGTAAAAACATCCAAGGAAATACATGATCTATTTAACCACAACAACATAAGCATTCCATTCATGAACTCTAATTCTAACATTGAATTGGTGAAGGAAAAATCGGTGATATTTCTTTTGCGGCTGAAATTTCTTAACAATGAATTCTTAATAAAGAATAAAATCCAGTGGCACATCTGTAAACTACAGTGGCTTGTAAGTGCAAAAGACATTGACAAACCACATAACCAAAAATACAACAGCAAATCAGAAAACACAACAACAAAACTAAAACCACAACAGCAAATTCTGAAGCATGACAGAAAATCAAAAAAATGCAACAATAAGACCTAAAACCACAACAGCAAATTCAAAACATGATGGCAAATCAGAAAACCCAACAACAAAACTAAAAATACACCAGGAAAAGTTGTACAAAACAGAAACAAAAAAGAAACAGAAAAAAAGCAACAAGTCCAAAAACACAACAGCAAATTCATAACCATCACAGCAAATCAGAAAACACAACAACAAAAATAAAAACATAGCAGCATATTCGGAAACATGACGGCAAATGAGAAAATGCAACAAAACAAAATAACAGCAAAAAAAAAACCACACACACAACAGCAAATCAGATAAATCACCAAAAAAATCTATACCCACAACAGCAAATTCTGAAACATAACAGAAAACCAGAAAACACAACAAAGCCAAAAACAGAACAGCAAATCAGAAAACACAACAACAAAACTAAAAACACAACATATTCAGAAACATGACAGCAAATGAGAATGTAACAACTAAACTAAAAAAAAAGCAAATTACAACAACGTACAACAACAACAACATTAACTCACAATGGAAAGGGTCGGTCCTTATCGAACATCACATACTCGTTGCTGATCGGACATAGAGTATGACTATCACAAGAAAAAAAAAGTACTGCATTTTTCAATCAGTTAGCTAGTTAGCCTAGCAAAAAAAGTTAATGCAGACTTAGTTATGTTATAACACTGAAACGTAATTCTTTCTTGTGAATGACTGGGCTTCCTTTAGGCCACCCTTCAGCGTATTACTGCCATCATATTAATGCTGTAAAGTTGACAAAGTCAATCATATGAATGACTTTGATATGCGGCTTCATATTTCCTCTCAATTTTCCATGGACGCTTAGACTGACACATGCAGTAGCCAATCAGCCACGAGCACAAGATGTTAAATAAGGACCTTCTCTTTCTGTTTTGAGTTAATGCTGATGTGGTTTTCAATTTGCTGTTGTGCTTTAGGTTTTGTTAATGTCCGTTTGCACTTACAGGCCACCATGAGACACAATTCCAGCAACGGGTGTTAAATCCTCTGCTAATACACTGCATGTTCAATCTGAAACCTGGCAAACCAGCACGATGATTTACCGAAATAATGGGCGCTAATTTGAGTGTCAGTGGAATAAATTATGTGCAAAACTAGTGGGCATGTTGCAGGTGATTTAGAAAGAATAATTGTATGAATTACGTCAGGGGAAACAATATTCAAATAAGGGTTTTTCATGAAACTGAATTATATTTCCGAATAAGGCAGTGAGAAGGGGTCAGAAAACTGCACAAAAATACAAAATAAATGAATACAAGAGTGTAATAAATCTAATAAATCAGCTTCACTGTGGTGATATTAAGTAATCATATTTGAGAAATTGATTATTTAAACTCCTTCATTATTGAGACTCGGTACAATTTTGTCTTGAACTGCTGGAAACAAACTTCCGCAAATTTAACACATGCTCTTCAGGTGTATTAATTTGTACACACAATTGCCATTCTTGAGACATTTTTCATGATTAATACGTTATACTGTAAATGCAAAATTAATCGATTTGCATTGACACCGCCATGTATTGTGAATTTTTGATTAAAAAAAAGCACCAAATTGCATAAACATTAAGCCAAACACCCACCCAGACAAAATTATTAAAAACCTATTATTTTGCTCACGACGAAATGCTTCGTAGACGATGTTAGTGAATCAACTTGCATGTTTTACCATATATCTGCGCACATGTAAACCTTTATTAAATCAGGATTACAGTCAGGGACATCTGAAAGCCATAGGTAACCTCCTGTTTCAGAGCTAATAAAGAGAAATATAGCAGTGCTTAGTGACACAGAGAGAGAAGCCAGGAATGTTTAGCTGCTCTCTACACCATCCAAACAGAGTCATGCTTATTACAGCCACCTCCAGATGGCTAGAACCCAAACAAATCCATAATACACACTCTATAAAAGAGGAAAAGATGGAGACAATAGGGCTTATGGGGAAAAAATGCATTCTGTTAGGTCGAATTGATTTTGGCTGTTGGGGGTTACGAGGGACATTTTCAAATCTTAGTTGTGCAAGAGTGGAAGCCATATTGTTAAATTAAATTAGATCTGCAGTGAATAATGTGATACTTACAGCTAAGACTATTCAAGCAGCAATACATTGGCAATATACTAGACTCCTAGATGTTTAATTCAATGCTGGCCATCTTCTCATTCATTCATCATATGTATTAGTTTTTTTATTTTTAGTTACTTTTAGTTTTATGTTATTCTGTATTACATCTGACAGCAATGGGGGAAAAACTACTTCCTTATTCAGTCTGGTTTCCCTGTTTTTTTTTTTTTTTTTCAGGCTTAAAGGCAAGTGCTTATGTTTAAAGGTAGGTGTCTAGATGCTAATGAAAAAAAAAAAAAAACAGGTTCTGAACGCGTGTACTCAAGAAAAATCTACACACAGGTGATCTGCAAGGTGAGCCTAAAAAAAGTGACTCAAGCAGGTGCGTAACCAGACTCTGAATACACGTAACTTTCTTTACGGAAATTCTGAATACGACCCCATGTACTGACTCTATAATGTGAAGACAATCAGTATATAAACTGCGTAAGTAACTGCGTGTAATATCTCATTCACAGAGGCATGTCTTTCACATTTAAACATTGTTTATATATATATATATATATATTACACCAATTGTCATGTCTTTCCATCAGCTTCCAAACAATTTTGAAATGTTAGAATAGTTTCTATTTATTTTTTTGGTTACCTCTACAGTCTAGACTTCAATCCTGAACTCTGAGCTACTACTGACTTTCTAACATTTTTGTGCTCACTCTTGGTCTCTGATTTATTATTATTATTTTTCTTTGAGTGAGATATCAATCATATGATTAATGGATAATCAACCATGAACCCTTTCTTTATTTCTTTCTCACTATTACTTTCAACTGCATGGAGTAAGTAGAAGCTTAGTCCATAGCAGTTACTTCAGTAAAACTATAAATAAAATCAGGACTGTATAGAATTTCCTTGAAGTTGTTTGTTCCTGCTTTGACATCTGGCCATGTTAGGAGGAGGAGGAGGAGGAGGGGACTCTGGGTAAATATAGCGGTGTGATGTGGGTGTGCCAGTGTGAAGTTCTTGCCCAACTGACACGACTTCAGATTTGAGTTCCCGTCTGTGTGGGAGGCGGAACGACACGGAGGACACAAAACGCGGATGCTCACTGCTCTCCAAGGGCAACTGGGACACAACCAGACCTTTTACGGAGGAGGATCTGACACGTGCAGTGCAGCCAAATCAGATTTCATCTTCAGAAAGTCACATATATGCATGCGCACACACACACACACATTCAACTATACATCAGATGTATATGTAAGATGTAAGTATAGGGTACAGTTATGGGTTCTGTGGGTGTGGGTTATGCTTTACATTGATCAGAATGTATACAAGACAGGGTTGAGTTTAGCAGCACAAGGATGAGTATTACACAAAGATCTTGCGGTTTTAGAAAATTCCAGTCAGAGGACCAGCAAGGACTCTTTTATCGCCATGTAATTGTGTTAGATGTAATTCTGAAACCATCATTCTGACAGGGCATATAACAATTTGAACATCTCTACAAGATCTTATGCTGTCTCTCTCTCTCTCTCTCTATATATATATATACAGTGCTGTTTACTCCAATTATATTATATTTCCAAACCTGCCATCCTTCACTCATTTTGGGGAGGACCTCCCTAATTTAACATCGGAGTACGCAAGCACGGCTTATAATTCAAAAATGGCAAACCAATCAAACATGACATGAACAAGTTGGCATATTAAACCAGAATGATTGACAGTTGTGTAGGTGTTTTAAACTCCCCTGGAAGCCTCGCCCCCTTCCCCCAGCTCACACACTCATAGACATTTCACAATTGCCACTGCCAGCAAGCAGTTCCTGACTGCACAATTAATATTATTACGCCCTCCCCTACTATTCTTAAACCTGAACTGGTAAAATGCTCCTTTTCCTGTCTTGTTTTGTAAAGGTTCTCAGTTCTGAATGATAAAATCGTTATTTGTTATTTTAAAATCAATAAAAAAATAAAAAGGGAAAAAAATCAATACCGCACAAGCTTGGCAGCTGGGAGGTTTCTACTTTTTTTTATACAAATGTGACCAAGAGGTCAGCTATGAAGCTCACGGGACAAAAAAAAAAAGATTTGTGGTCCTGTGTGATGCATTTACAACAGTTCATCCTTAGTAACAGCCCGGTCCGCGTCTCGGTGGTATAGGTGAGGCTGAGGAACTGTCAGAGCCAGAATTCACATTTCTACCTCTGGGCTTTTTCCAATGTTTCCAATCATAACGATAATATTTATTAGAAAAATGAATGAATGAATGAATGTAATGAAAAAAAAAAAAAAGGAAATAACTCTTCTGGTTTGTGCCACGCCCACTTCAGTATTAAATCTGAATACAATTACAGAACTTTTGAGCACTAAACAGATACATATACAAATAGAGGCATTGCATTCCACTCCTAATAAGCGGACATAGAAATACTTAATTCCTTTGTAACAAACAAATACAGCCAAGAGATCCAAACTCTGCAGTAGCGCCGTCATTTGACTAATGACGCAAACGTCACACCGAATTTCCCGAAGAGTCCATCACAATGCGGCTTACTATGTAATTAACAGGCACTAAAACTCTGACAAGGTGTCTCATCGTCTAACACTCATTATCGGCATGTCGTCACACTGTATCTCACCCGTTCGGGTATAAGTGCGGTTCAAGAGACAAGACACTAAACTGTGTGTGTTCACCTCTCATCTTTCACACAGGGAAAGCCAAAGTGAGAACATGAGAGAGAGAGAGAGAGAGAGAGATGGCCACCCGTTGTTTATTGTCCTGCGGTAATGGGACAGAGTAATTTCTCATTTGTAGTAATATCAAAAAGCAATTACGCACGGCGTGAATAAAAGCCAACCAACAATGGAGGCTATCAATCATAGTGAAAGAGGCATGAACGCGAGGGGAGTATTTTTTCTTTCCCTCTCTCGTTCTTTTGATGCTGCTTGTCTTTTGTGTTCGCCTCTCATCAGAGTAATGGATTTGACTCATGAGCAGAGAGAAAGAAAAACATGTGTGGAGGAAAGACGAGAGAGAGAGAGAGAGAGAGAGAGAGAGAGAGAGAGAGAGAGTAAGAAGTATTCCTGTTGCATACTCTACACCAGGACTTCTTAAACGTTTTGAAGCCGGGGAACCATTTAACTGGAAAATAATTTCACGGAACCCTTCAGTACGGATTTATTTTATGAACCTAATCCGACTATTCAAATATTATTCTTATTATCCAATACTCTAGCTGTTTATTGGAGCCTTGGAGCTTTTTTTTTTTTTTTAAATTCCTGAACTTTTCACTTACAGAGCAAGTTAATCCCAAGCTGATGTTATTTATTGACTGACTGGGTTTTGAGTTATTGAGGTTTGGATTAAATCCATTCAATTTAAGCGATCAGTCAAATCAAATAACAACTATAGGAAGTGAAAAATAAAGATGATAACGTCCACCATGAAAAACAACAAAACAAAACAGCAATAAATAAAATAATGAATGAAATAAAATAGAATAAAATAACAATACATAAATAAAATTTTGAGAACCACTGATATATTACACAGACATGTGCATACTTTATGTCCTATACTTGTGTGCGCTCTGTATTTGAATGATAATAATAATAATAATAATAATAATAATAATAATAATACAGCTGCATGGTCTCTGCAGGGGTGCCTTTACTTTTGGGGGCATGCCTGATTTTAGTGGTAATGAGAATGGGAAGATAGTGTATTTTTCTTTCATTTTTGTTTGGAATAGGGAATGTGATATGATATTGTTTTGTTTATTATCTTCACATTACCCATGATGCTAATTCTCCAGCAGCAAGCTAGAGGTTTTTTTTTTTCCTTTCAATTTTCAATTTTTTTTTTTTTCTCAATACATTAGGATCCAAGCGACAAATCTAGTGTCTGGTCTCTTTGATTTATGTAATGACCCTCGCTTCCCACTGGCACAATCAGCCTGATGTTAACTTGTTTTTTAGAAATAAACAAAAGCGTTTGTAACATGTGCTATCATTTAAACCACTATGAAACCCAAATGTTCCCCTTTCCATATATTCTATCTCTGACAGCGTTTCATGTGTGCTATTACTATGCTAGCACTACTGAATCCACGTCCAAAACCATATCTCTGTTCATACACACTGTCGTGGGCCTAATAAGGTAAGAATTTTCAATATTATGCTGTCTAAGACGCCTACTGCCATCTGCCAGCTGCTCATTTACCACCTGTCTTGGGCTTGTCTCGCACAAACAGAGTAATTGCACGCGCAGATACGAGCTCCAAAAGAAGACAACAAAATGCTACAGCTGTTGCAATGAAAGGCCAGAATCTGTAACGGAGTGTATTGATTCAACAGGTTTCACAGAAACATGGCTTCAAAGCCACGTCATGTTCTCATATCTCAAAATGTTAAAGTTGAATACAGTAGAAATGAAAAATGTTTCTTTTGCTAGTTCTGATGAGACAGTAGAGTGTGTGTCTGTGTGTGTGTGTGTGTGTGTGGGGGGGGCGTTTGCCAGTTGGGGATTCGATTCCCATTTCGAGTTTACATGTTCTCCCCTTGCTTTGGGGGTTTCCTCGCCCCCGTCCAAAGATATGCGCTGTAGGCTGACTGGCATTCCTGAACTGGCTGTAGTGAGTGAATGAGTGTGTGTGTGTGTGTGTGTGTGTGTGTGTGTGTGTGAATGTGCCCTGCGATGTATTGGCACCCCGTCCAGGGTTTCCCCAACCTTGTGCCCTGAGTCCCCTGAGATAGGCTGTAGGCTCCCTGCATCCCTGTGTAGGATAAACGGTACAGTGGATGGATGGATGGATGGATGTATATGACAGCATAAGTAAAAATATTTCCTCCATTTTGTGTGCCAAACAGTAAATAGGCACGAATAACAGGTAAAGTGAGTGTGGAACTGATGAAATGTCTGCCCACACAAGGCGTAAGATTGGGCTGATGAATCAATTGAGCCAATTGTTTGAATTTGTCACTTCATACCTAATTTGTGCAGAACAGAGGAAATCACAATTCAAGTGTCACTTACTGCGCCGGCTCTGTTTTTGCATCGAAAATGGACGCCTGTCATTTTGTCGTTTGCTCGTGTGAACTTAGGGTTATACACAATGTTACCAGACAGAACAAACAACATATGTTTAGTCAAAGCATTTATATCATAGCATGTTTGATGATATGGAAACCTTCCAGATGTTTTTTTTTTTTTAGTTATAGCCACCCCAAAAACATCCGATACTCCATCATATTTGTCCCTCCACTACAGTACCTCAAACCTCTATTTCAATGCTGATAAAAATGAAATATATGCTTACTCTTTGTACAGACGGCTGTATAAATACATTAACAGAGACCCAGTCACTATTTGTGAATATCTGAGGCTATTTAAAGTACAATATTCATTTCATTTTTATTATTGCACTATTTGTTTTTTAACAGCAGCTGCTATAAACACCCTGGGGCAATACGGAGTTTCAATACCTTTGAACGATTCTCTCTTCTATTCTTCTTGCTATCACTCTTAAATTTTGTCTCATCCATTTGTCTGTGTGCACATCAGCTCTCTTGATGTTGTTTCTCATCCATTTCATTTTCTCTCTCTCTCTCTGTACTCTCTTGCTTCCTATTAGAGTCTCGCAAATACATTGTCCTTTTAATATTTTTCTTTTCAGGTGCCTAGTTTATCAGTGTGTTGTCTGATATTGGAATTATGTGCATAGATTTGCTGTCAGTTACTTTCATTGCCAGGGTGAATATACTGTATCTGCCTGGAAAGCTCACGGTAAGTGTCCTTAAGGCTACATGTCATATGCATACGACATTCCCAACACCTGATATAATACAGAAAAGAAAAGAAAAAAAAAATGTGACGCATTATAGGAAAATAATCAATGATGGGGTGTTATGATGCTGCCTGAAATGAAGCGGATTTACTGTTACCACCCCCAAAGTGTTTTATTCCACTTATACCACAGTCTTTTTTTTAATTATTATTTATTAAACAACTATGAACATGTTGTACTTTTTAGTTAGTGTAGCTAGGTCCTGTTATCAGGTCCATTCTAACAGATACAAACAGTACTCAACACCTTCTGACCAATCAGGATCGAGTGGTATAACCACTTCTAATTGCAATTTAACAAGTTGACATAACACCTGACTCAAGTACCATTGATTTTTACTGGCATAACTTTGTGTTATAACACTTTCTATGCTTTCCAGGAATTTGCAGCTCTCTGTACTTCTGGCATGTTCTGGTCTATGCATGCTTATAAGAGTAATTAAATCTATTAAAACTTATAACAGTGTATATACATTTATAACACCATAACCAAAGTATATTTGGTAACATTTTCTATGAAGGCCATATGCATAATGACCTATGAATACATTCATAGGGTATTATCCAATTTGTTATAACTATTTATGGCAATATCACAATGATTATAATGCATTTATACATTGTTAATAGAATGTATTATAAGCAGGGTTTATAACACATTACAACAACAATACCAAAGAAATTCAGCCCCACTTTGCTCAGTGCATTATTTTCAGTTGTAGACACACTGACAAGTTCTTTCAAACTTTGTATAGTTTTGTAGTGTGACTTTCTGATAATTTCTCTGGTATAATTCATTTGTTGAAGAAATACAGTGGTGAGCTTGGTTTCTCTTTGGTGTTATAATGTATTATGAACACTACTTATAATGAATCATGTTAAAAATTCATAATGAATAATAAATTAAGCAATAAAGTATATTATATTTTCATAAATAGTTATAACAATGATTGTAATGCCTTTGAATGCGTTATAATGCTTTATAAATGCCTTGTAATGCCAAATGATATGAATGTGTTAATAGTTCATTCTAAATACGACCTTGATAGAAAATGTTACCTTATAATTTTTGGTGCTTGAATGCTTCACGTCACGTTATATTATATGGTATAACGTAATGACATACGGCATGTCGCACCAACATCCAGTGACATCTAACTCATATGTCATAATAACCTTATGTCAACTACATTTTCTTGGCTCTGGTGTTGTCACCAAACTTTACATCAGAATTAACAAAATGAGTCTGACAGCTGAAGCCTTTTGGAATAAGATTTGGTCAATATTTGTGCACCTTTATGTCAGTTGTCAGGAAGGGCTTATGTAGGTTTTATGTAGTTCTATGAACAGCACCTTTTGGAAAACAGTAGCAGAAATCATGACTGCACTTTCCCTGCCTAAGATCTTCAGTTTTTGACATTGAGCACATTTTAAAGTGATATTTTAGTCTGTAATTACCTCCATGTCTGTAGTCTGTAGTAACTCACAAGTGAGATAGGTCACATGTCTCCATGTTAGATGTATATTATATAATAAACACTGGATTACCATGAGACAGAATCTCAGTAGCTGAACTACTTATGAACTAGCTACCTCGACAGGTTAAGGGCAGCCCTGATTCCAGGGCCAGGACTGTTACTAAAGTCATTTTGAGTTAAAGGTTATCACTGTCACAGTAAGGGTGTGTATGTCATGCATAGAAAATCGGTTCTA
Organism: Pangasianodon hypophthalmus; assembly: GCF_027358585.1. NCBI lineage: Eukaryota > Metazoa > Chordata > Actinopteri > Siluriformes > Pangasiidae > Pangasianodon > Pangasianodon hypophthalmus. The sequence goes on along the minus strand of NC_069737.1, from coordinate 4,451,952 downwards.
CGCTATGAACCAAAAAGGTCATGTTTTGATCTTGGGTATGCCATATAACACTAATGTATTTGGGTCCATATACAGAGAAAGTTTCATTGTACATCTTGCAGTTTGTCAGTGATAAAATATAAAATATTTGAATATACCATGATGCCAGACCTTTCATTAGGGAATCATTGCTTTCAGAGTGACAGCTGTGCAACATGGCAAGAGACGGCACCCCAAGTACCCTTGTCTGAAGGGTAAAGATTACATCACAGCCACAGGAAACATAACAGGTGACTTTTATCTCCCTAGTGTTAAAACACTTGTACAAAACCCTAAGACAATGCTATAACATCACAATAACTTTGCTATGTATATTAGCTGAACCTAAATTAAGGTGAATTTATATGAGTTTGCATTCAGCTTTGAGAAAGAGAAGGTTTTTCTGATGTTCACTTGGCAGGTAATGTCACATTATTGCCAGTACATCACACTGACACATCAGTTCTCACATAAGTCAGCCCAGGAGAGTGTTATAACAAGCTTATTGTCAGCAAACATCTGTGATGTGATTTGAATCATTTGACTGCTTGACAATGACTATGGTAAAACTTTCTATGGAAGTCACATTTATAATGAACAATGAACACATGCATATAATTTTATAATGCATTTATTTATAAACAATTTCCATCAGGGATCAATAAAGTACTCTATGTATCTATCTACTGTATCTGTCTATCTATGAGGCATTACGCACATTGTTATAATTATTTATGAACATTTATTAAAAACAAAACGTTATAAGGCATTGATAAGACTATGCATATTGTTCTAAGTATTTATGAAAATGCACTACACTTTATATCTATCTTTATTATGCATTCTAAATTGTTAACATGGTCCATTATAAGTAGTGTTCATAACATTATATCACCAAAGAAACCCTTCTAAAATAATTTGTCATTGGGTCTATGACCAAACATAATGCACTAAGCAAACTATAAGAAGTGTTATAAACACTACTTATAAAGCACTCTGTTAACAATTTGGAAATGTTTTTGCCAGCTTTATGGCAGTTGTAACCTGTTTTATAGATGTCTTTATAGATGTTTATGTAGGTTTATGTCAGTTGTACCTTAGGAATGCATTATAACATGATGAAAGTGTTCATTAGGCCATTATTCATATTGTCTTTATAGAGTGTGTTATAAAAGCAGTTGTTATGGCAGTGGTCACCTGCTGGAAGTCTTTATAGATGTTTATGTAGGCTTATGTCAGTTGTCATGAAAGTGTTATGTAGGCCTTATGTACGAACACTGGCCTGAACACTGAACAATATCATATCATTACCAAATGCCAAAACAAGACCCCCGTCCTATATACACACATATATTATACACAGGAAGTGATATTAAACGAGGGGCCAGTGGCACATTAGCCTGGACAAATGTCTTTAAACATCAGATATGCAGTGTGTCAATATACCCTTACAACCTCTATCATACCATTCATTCATTTCTTGCCCCTAATTTCATCATTAAACATTTATATCCTGCAGAAACATGAGAATAAATTGGGTCTTTACCCAAGTAAAAGTCAATAAGCATTTCTAAAATGGATGGAAACGAGAAAAATACTTTCACGGCAGAAATTTAAGACCCTGTGCATCAATAGGAAGCAGTTTTGAATTGAAGAGGCAGATATTAGTAGAATCTGCAATGAAAATTCTTCTGATGGCATTGACATTTGAAAAGGATGATTCAATAAAGAAGACATTTGAATCATATCCTTTTTTTTCAGGCTGTCAAAAAGCTAATTTCAGGAAATCCTTATGCAATATATAAGTAATTTATACACTTTATAGTCATGACAAAGTGATCATTAGGAATGATGATTCAGACAGGCTCAGCAGTGAGATAGAGAACCGAAGGCTGTTTGTTGGTGTGAGGTAGAAAGAGCGAAAATGAGCTTGTGATGAATATTTCATCTCTCCCATATACCCTTAGAGTTACAGATCGGTCAATACGAGTCGCGGGTTTGAAGCGGGGACTATAGAGCAGGCAGTGTGACCTTTTAAGAATTTTTCTTTAAAGCACTTTGGGCTGTTGGTATGAGAAGAATTCAGAGTAGGAACTCAGAGAGGGTGTCAGTGGTTAAGATGTTGGACTTCTGATCAGATTGCTGTGAGTTCAAATCCCAGCACCGCCAATCATAAGAAAGGCCCTTAGCCCTCAACTGGTCATCTGTATAAATGAGATAATTGTAAGTCACTCTGGATGAGAGCATCTGACAAATGCCATAATGTAATGTAATGTAATGTCATAGTTTTAGTCATTTTCCCCAGTGAGCAATAATTTAGTACTTAAGTGAATAATACAGGCTGGAAGATACTTAATTATGCTGATTTACAACCACACATAAAATATAATAATAAATGGCAAAATAATAAATGTCAAGAGTATGCAGATGTGTGCAGTGTCTCCTTCATACACGTCTGCATTACAAATTATATCATTCTTTTTTGTTATGCATTGTTATGAATTGTTACCCCATATTAAATGTATGACATACTGTAAAAATGCCATAGATAATAGATATGACAATATAAATTAAATAATCATATATTCCTTGTGAAGCCAATAAAAAGGTTTTTTTTTTTTTTTTTTTTTTTGCATGGAGGAGATCAGAAGAGACAGCATCTTAAAAAGAGACACTGCTTGTCTCAGGAACCCATTTTTTTAAATAAAGAAAATGATTTATTACATTTCCATAAAGTGAGCTGTAAGCGAAGCAGATGAGTGCTTGGTTAGCTTATCCTTTAAATAAGCGCATCAAATTATTATTATTTTTTTGTAATTTGAAAAATCAATATAACAAATCAAAAGAATGATAAATTAGCTTATATCCTGCATACACGTTGGCCACAATTAGCTGTTGTTGCATTATATATATACTTGCTGCAGCTCAACACTAGATAAAGTGTTTATCATGCATGAATAAGCTTTATGCTTTCTATTGCTTCTACTTCTACTATACTTCTAGTTCATTATGGAAAATAAAGAAGACATGCTGGATTAAGTGCTATTGTATAAACTGCTGAAGGCTGAAAGTGGAAGAAAGAGTGTTGAATTAAAACAAATTTGCAGTGACAAATGTGATAATTACAACAAGGACTATTCATGTTTTATGTAGACTACTATCAGAAGTGTATTTGAATGATCTTCCATCTTCTCATTTTTATATAATGACAAGTCCACATTTTCTATACCCCTAGTTTTCTTAGGCTTAAAGGTAAATGCTTGTCTTTAAAGAAGCAACCTTAGATCCTTAGATGAACTACACCCAGGTCATTTAATCTTAGCGCCCATCCAAAATATCAGGTTACGCACGTGCGTAAGTCAACTCTGAACACAAGGAACTTTCCCTGCATAAATATTGACGTATCTTTTGAACAATGTGTATGTTGCCTCCCTCTCCATGCTGCACTTTACAACATAAACAAACCCAAGAAATGGCCACATAGTGTATCCAAGTCCATATGTTTCCACATAGAGATGTTCCGCTGTTACCTGGGACTCAAATGCGTTGTGAAGGAACCTAATTAGTGGCAGAGTTCTCTCGACAGCAAGAACGAAAGTTTTAATTAGACTAAAATACCAACATGTTACAGCTTGCTGCCTTCATCAGGATAAATCAATAAAACACATTACCAAGCAGGTGTACTCCTGTCACATTAATTAGCTTCCACCAAAACATAAGCAGCCATCAGAAAGTAAAGGGAGAAAAAAAAGCCATCTGTAGGGACATACTGAATCTTGCTGACCACAAAACAAAGCGATATGTGTTTACCTTAGCTTATGAAGAGCTTTGAGTATAGTAACACCGGAGATATTTCAAGGACTGGGCAATGTGAATGGTTGCAACAAATCCGTGACCTGAAGTAGTGTGTATTGCAATTCAGTGCAACTTGAATGAAAGTATGGTGAGACGTATCTATATATTCAAACTTTCTTATCATTGTGATGCTAGGAAATGGATTACAATCCTTAACAGAAGCGAGAGGGGTCCAAGCACTACTGCAAGATTAGACTGCATTCCTGCTTAAATTTGAAAAAAAAAAAAAAAAAAAAAGTTCAATATAAAAGTATGCAATGTCAGGAAAATACCTGGGTCTATATTTATGAGTCAGACCAAACTCATAGAAAGAAATATTGAACTTACTTTCTTCTTCTGTCTGGTGGCCAGACATCACTATGGCAAAGAAATAATTCTTTTCCACACATTTAATGGTAATTACTCCTGAAGGGGTTTAATGTGAGTGCAAGCTAGAGCTGACCTCCTGGAAAGATATAAATGTGCATCAAATGTGATAAAACTTAGACAAAATTGTTTGTAATAGAAGAATTAACATGCTGGCATCTTTTTGAGCCTCATGTAAAACATCAGCAGGGTGAAGTGTTGTCATGAGCCAAAGTCTTAAAGTCAAAGTTAAAAGAAAGAAAAAAAAAAGCAGTTGAAGCACTATCATTTCTATTGCAACAATTTAGAGACACGTACGGTGGAGCCGCCGCATAAACAGAAGTCAGAAATGTCCAATCTAAACGCGTTCCACTGCTTCCGCTCGGAAAAAAAAAACGGGTGCCCAAAGCAAGGTCATATTTGTATGGCTAGTCTCTAAATTTGATAAGCGTATAAAGAAGATCAGCATTAATTATTTCTGCATGACTAGCAATTTGAAATGACATACTGTATAAGATAAGTTAACTACTCTTGTTCAGCTTTGCCTATAAAAAATCTCTCCCAATAGTCTAATCACTTTATTAAAAAAAAAAAAAAAAGGGCTGAAACTAAAAGAACCACTTTATAAATCTAAACTTACTACATTGTTAAAACACCTTTTCACAAGACAAAAGCTCCATATCCAGTAAAATCACCAAGTAGTTTCACCAAGTAGTAAACGATGCAAAGGGAAATCGGTTTATTGTGTCTGTGAGCCGCCATATTGTTTGGACATCAGGTGTGTTTGTGTCAGAGAACTCGAACACGTGGGTGTTACCCGAGTTCCCGACTTGGAATTCTGAAATGAATGAACGTTCCATTGCACTTTTACTTGGTCGGGTTTTTCCGAGCTCTGAGTACAATGGATTGCAGCACAACAAACGACGCAACCAAACAACAAACAAAACGTGTAATCGTTGAAATGGTAGTGATTTATATGATAGAGATGTTTATTCCGCATTTTTTAGAAGGCGTCTCCAGTGTCAATCCAATCTAAAGCAGTTCCTTTATGTTTTCCTACATGGGGAAGTCTTCAGGACTTCAGAACAGAGGAGCTTGTGCTTTCCGGATTCTGAGTACCATGGCACGTTGTGTCTTTTTTCTTATTATCTTCAAAAGAGAAAAGAAATAGAGGCTGGTGATTATAGTGTTACTACTGTTTATAGCTGCTATAAAGCAATTGTTTCAGAGATGTTCCACAACAGTTAATGTAACTATAAATGGATAAAACTTGCAGCATGCTATTCTTTAATAAATAATAATGAAAAAAAACATTTAATCGTTGGCACATTACTGTGGTATGAGGAATAAAACACTTGGGGACATATAGCTATACAGTGTAATCAGTGACAGTAATCAGTGTATTATTCAACACTTATTTGTATTCCTCATGTGAGAAAAATGGAAATCGCACAAAATCTGTTGAGTACTACACACCACATCTTGTGTACTGACATATTCACAACAAATGCCCCACGGTTTTCAGCATGCGAGCTTATAGATAGGCGAATAAATAAAGAAGCTTGAGGGAGAGAAGGAACGTACGAATGTGTAAAGAGACTGACAGAAAAGAATATGAATAGAGAAAAGGGAGAGAGAGAGAGAGAGAGAGAGAGTGATCAAGACCGGTGACTGGCTTTAGAAGTGGCGTGACTTTGATGCTGAGGATGAAAATAGCTTAAATGATGAAGTAAAGCCTAAAGGACAGGCTCGCTGTGGGTTGCCAGATCTGCGCCGAGATACCCCAAGGGCTGAGACAAATAGAGAAGAAGCAACACACCAATCTGACATGTCTTTTTTTAGGAATCTCCCTCCACTCCACTATCCATAAATCTTGTACTAAAAGAGACAGATTTGACATTTATGACCACCGTTAGCCACTTAAGACTGGATTTTAGTGCTGCTGTGAAACATGTTATTAGCTCTGACAGCATAATTGAAGAAAATGTAGGGGAATGGGTGTGACAATGGTGTGTGTGGATGGTAGAGCAGGGCAGATTTGTCCCACCCTTGCGGTATCACTAAGAAAGGTCAGCAAAGATTTACAACCATTCTCCATCCACATTTCAGAGAACTGATTCAGATTTAAAGATTCTAAGAGCCCTAAGGGTTTTCCGTTATATCCATTTTCTTGGGTCACTGGGAGTCACTCAGATAATCCACTCTTATGAAACGTATTACGTATCAAAGTTTTATTTATTTATTTTTTTATTGGTACACTTACTGAAATAAATCTTGTTGAAGACATAGTGCCATGGGCTAAAACTGTCTCCCTCATTCAGAAGGAATCTCTCTCAGTCTCTCCTTCATTTTCCCATCCCGCGCTCCACATTTCCACTGTCCGTCATGCTCGGTGAGAGAGCAGGGTGAGGCAGCGGTCGTCTCGTAAATGAAACACCTTCATCAGTTCATGTCATTTTACTAACTGTTTAGAGAAAATAGCTACTCGCACGTTTCAGTACCAGTGTAAAAGATTCAGATAATTAAAGAGCGAAAGGAAGAAAGAAAAAGGCAGAAAAGAGAATGAGTGAAAGCATGATGTTCCTTTTCACCTGGTCAAAAGCTAAAGTCTGGTATTCCCTGTGGCCAGGGATTAATATTGTAAAATAGCGAAAACATTTGTATGATTACATACTTGATTATCATAATGTGGGGTATGAATCATGATACGGCATGCTGTCATAGGAAAACAATCAATGACATATTGTGAGTTAATGTTACTGCCACTGCACAGCACATCCTGAAGTGTTCCATTCCTCTTACACCACAGCAATTTCCCAATGATCACAAATCTGTAATCTTAATCGAATGACAAGCCATCATTAATTTGACATTTTTATCCATTTTTAGTTATATTTAAAGTTTAGTTCATGTTATCACTTACGCTATAGCAGCTGTAACCTCTCTTCTTCTCCCTCTTTTGAAGTTAATAAGACAAAAACTGCACTTTGGCATGTTATCAAGAAACCACAAACCCTCCATCCTGAAGACTTGTATCAGAATATTTAAAAAGAAAAAAGGGAATGTGTTATAACATTGTTTTTTTTTTTTTTCAGTAATTAAGTAAGTAGTTCCTCGGTTTCACGGTAACATGACAAGCTATGTTTGTTTTCTTATCATAGTCAAAACAGTGAAAATAAATGAGGCTGGTGATGGATTGAGTGTTTAAAGGTGCTGTAATGTAAATGATAACAGGATCTCACTTGTTTGGCGGATGTTCCACAACATTAACAGCAACAATAAATGGATTTTTAAAAAAAGTATGACGTGTTGTTCTTTAATTGATTAAAAAATTGTAATCACTGGCAGATTTCTGTGGTATAAGAATAATAAAACACCTTGGGATGTACTGTTATAGGAAAATAACCAACTAGGCAGTGGTCATGTAAATAGCTAAGTAAGTACGAAAAAAAATACGCCAGACACGAAGAAATAAAGATTTACAAAAAGAAGATTTCATGAACGATTTCATACACATTAAGTAAGACAAAGTACGAGCTCTAATCCTACTCCTTACACTAACCTTAAGTTTAATAAGTTAATAAATAAACAATGAAAACAGTCTATAAATCTTCATATTTTATCACAAATTATGAGTCATGGAAATTTACGAGTGATGGAAATTTACAAATGTGTGTGTGTGTGTGTGTGTGTGTGTGAGAGAGAAAGAGAGAGAGAGAGAGAGAGAGATGGAGAGCAATGACAATAATTACTGCAAAGCAAAGTGGTGTATCAATCAAATTATATAACTTGTGTTCACTCTCAATCCTTTTGAAAAACACTATAATTTGCTTTATCACTCCACACTAGTTGACGCAATTCAATAGAGAGTCCATTTTACTTGCTTTTGTCCTTGAAGAAAAAACCTTTATAGATTGATTTAGGCCAATCAGAGTCCATTTTCCGAATGGTCTGATCTTCTGTGTGTATGAGTTCCAGCTGGTCAAATGTCATTAGTAGCTCCTAGAGAACGGCCGGCCGGATCAATGGCACTGTCCCTCTCTGATCGTTTAGATAAGCTAGGAAAATGGATACGGACAACAGCCATAACCATCTAAAGTCTTTTTTTGGATAAAATTTGAGAGATGGGAATAAGAATGATGAGAGACGAACATACACTCCAGGGGGGACAAAAAAAAGGGCCTAAACCTAAGGTAAAATGGCTATCTAATGGTTAGATAATGCAGGTTCTGTGTCTAGAAGATGTCATAAAAAGCCATTGCTGTCTCAGAAAAACATCAAAGACAGAATGAAGTTTTTGGCAGAATATGGAAAGTTTGATTCAGAGTGGCTCAGCAGGGTTGTGTGGAGTGACGAATCACGATTTGAGTGATGGTGATGCTCCAGAGATGTGTCTCGGTGAGAAGTACAGTAGTGAAGACATCGCTATCACTGTTAAGCATGGAGGAAGAGGTGTCATGGTGTAGGGAGCCTTCTCAGCTGCTGGTACTGATGAGGTGCTTCACTGTGAAAAGTCAGTTAATGCTCTGGAATACAGGAGAATATTGCACAAAGACGTGCTTCCCACAACTGAAGAGTTGTTTTCTAAAGCCTAACGATCAGAACGATCTTATTTTTCAACAAGACAGTGCTCCTGCCCACATTGCAAAGACCACCAAAGAGTGGCTTGAGAACAAGTCCATCAGGCTCATGTTTTGGCCTGGCCAGAGTCCACATTTGAACCCTACAGAGAATATTTGGTCTCACATTAAACACAGACTAACCAGGAAACATTTTTCAACTGTTTGAAGCCATTAACAATGAATGGAACAACACAGACTCTTCCTTCTGTCAAAAAGCTGTCTGCAAGTTGACCCACAAGGCTTAAGCATTTAAAGAAATCAAAGAGAAAAGATATCCCGTTTGTTTAATTTAATTCTTGCTCATTTCCTGACCAATGATTTGTTGTTAAGAGCATTAAAATCTTTATATTTTTGGGGCTTGGCCCATTTTTTTTTTTGCCGAGGAGTATACAATTTTCCATAGATTTGAGCAAACTTGACAAAAAAATATATACGACAGCTCTCTCGGGTTGCAAATGAGAGAGAAAAATCCCCATAATTAATGCAATGTAATCAACACTGAGACGTCAAAGCAGGCTGAGGTGTGTAAATGTGGAAGGTGAAGCAAAACTGGAGGGTTGCTATAACAAATCTGTTCTTCCTACAAAAAGCATGATGGATTGGTTTAACACAAGCGTCTTTAATAATGCACTAATTTTACTTCACAAAGTACTATTTTAAAGGTAGACATTAAGCAGCAGGGTTAATGATTCTGTGCCAGAAGGGTTTGGGAGGAAAGAAGGTATGAGCAGAGGAACAACATGATGAATGATCTCAAGAATTCCAAGAAAGTATAATTACATATAAATAATACAGTATTATTTAATTAACAGTATCGTCCTCTTAACGCCAACAAAAATAGAGACAACATTTTAATCACTGATGTGACTTATCTCAAGGACTTTAATATTTTTAATGAATAAAATACTTCATAATGTATTATATGAATTATGAACATTGCTTAATGTGAGCTGTAAACATAGCAGATGAGTGCTCGGTCAGCTTATCCTTCAAACCATGGGCACACTTTGTTTCAAGGTGAGCACTTCGCATTAACAAAAACACTGTCATTATTTTATTAATCTGACAAGTCAATATAGCAAATTAAACAGCGTGATAAAATTCCTAACATCTCGCATACACATTATGATTCATGACCTTGATTTAGTGTTGAGTATGAGTAACTGTCAGAGCATGGTATAAAAAAAAATATATATATATCAAATTGAAAACACTAGAATGCGCTGGATCAAGAGCTAGTTTTATAATTCTGTTGAATATTGAAGGTGAAAATATATTGTTAAATTATATTAATAAGTATAATTACGACTACAGTAACTTTCCCAGCATTAATATCGACATAACTTTTGAACTCAAGTTGTCAACACTGAATATGCCATTATATTATAAGAATAAATTCAGTCAGGAGGACGTGATTGCTGATTAAACTGAAAGGAAGCTCTCATTATCCTCTTTTTCTGCTTATACTGTATATCCTCACACTGATGCATGAGTCTTTACTTGTGCCAAGTGCATGCTACACCTTCATTAGTGTGTATTCAGGATGTTGATCACAAGCCAGGTTTAGTATTTAAAGAACAAAGCCTAGTGACATCGATTGGTTGCTTCAAGGTCTTGGGGTGAAATAGAGTTTTGTGAACACGGGGTTTTGACTCTAACCAGCAACACAGGAAAAGACAGAAGGTCAAAATAATTATGAGACCGGTTCTAATATGCACTTTCATTCCACTGGTGTTTAAAACACTGGATATATCATCACCTTTCAGTTTTTGCCCACACCTTTTTTTTTTTTTTCTCTCCTTCTGTTTCTTAGATTTTAATTCACCAGCGTTTGCTCTCACCTCCCATACTTTCTCTCCCTTTGTCTTATGATATTGTGATTTTGGGCCTCGTTACAGAAAATATTAAGAGCTTATATATTTACTTTTAATATTTTAATATTAACTTTTTAAGAACTATTTTTAAAACAATTTTAAGAATGTACAAGAATGAGTTCACTATAGATTTAAAAAACTCTCAATACAGCAGGAAAATCCAGAGATTAGATTACTCAAGAATTGCATGCAAATTCAAATTAATTTAATTTTCTAAAAAACACAAATGTGTGCAATAGTTAGGCTATTTATTAAACTGATATAAGCTAGGTTGTTAGCAAATGTTGCTCTTTTTTTTACTGACACAATGTTATGGCTAGGTTAATGGCTACTTAGCTTGCTAGCTTGCTATCGAGTTTGCTATGTAGTGTCAGATGGAATTGCAACGTTAAATTTAGCTAAACTGGTAGCCAAGATCATTAGCAAGTTAGCTGATATTGAGTTAGCTGAAACCGATATCCAAGTTTGCTATTTTACTGTAATATCAAAAAAATAAATAAATAAAATATATATATATATATATATATAAAATTTGCATGCAAACCCACTTACTGTAGGCTAACCACTCAATACCTGTATGGACTGATGTTTGCATTTTTTTCTCCATCTTTACATCGTTTTGTTGTGTAAGCAAACATTCTGCTAGTCAAAAGTTTTTGAACACCTGTAGTTACGTATTATTGATTACAGTTTGCCACAGACGAAACAGAAGGAAACGGAATGACCCAGAAAACAGAATCTTTGTAGAACGTGTTAACTGCTCCTCATTCTCAGATCATAACAGGTAAGGTTGTGTATTGTTTGAAAGGTTTTTTATATCGATTGGGGTGTGATAATGTTGTGGTGCATTGTGCACAGATTCTCTAATATCTGCCGGCGACAGAGCAGTGCAATTTTCTTGAGGAAGATTTATCCAGTGTTTAATCAAACCTTTCCTCAGGTTTGACGTATTCCCTGACTTACTACTAGGCTAAGGCATTTTTTTTGCACCAGAAACTGTTCTCATACAGCGACATATTTATACACTCGACATATTTATACATATTTATACATGCATCAACGGGCCAGTCTGACAGTCAGAAGTCTTTGGGTATTTCCTTTTCTTTTTTAATTTTGGAAAAATATACACACTATATGGCCAAAAGTATGTGGACCCCTGACCATCACACCCATATGCGCTTGTTGAACATTCCATTCCAGATTTAGTCCTCCCTTTGCTGTTATAATAAGCTCCTCTCCTCTGGGAAGATTTTCCACACGCTTTTAAAGCGTGGCTATGGGGATCTGTCCATTCAGCCACAAGAGCATTAGTGAGATCAGGTGCTGATGTTGGGTGAGGAGGCCTGGGGCACAGTCGGCGCACCAGTTCATTGGTGTTCAGTGGGGTTGAGGTCAGGGCTCTATGCAAGACACTCAAGTTCTTCCAATCCAGCCTTGGCGAACCATGTCTTCATGGCGCTCGCTTTGTGCACTTGCATTGAGCTTGCACTGTCATTCTGGAACAGGTTTGGGCCTCTTAGTTCCAGTGAAGGAAAAGTGTAATGCTAGAGCATACAAAGAGATCCTATACAATTGTATAGCATTCTGTACAAATGCTTCCAACTTTGTGGCAACAGTTTTGAGGAAGGCCCACATATGGGTGTAATGGTCAGCAGTCCACATACTTTTGGCCATATAGTGTGTATATATACATACATACATTATATATATGTTTATAAAATACCATAATTATTTATGATGCAATTTTTGTCCTATGTATTGAAAATGGGTACTATTTTATTCATACTTGGTAGTGTGCCAAGTAGAAATGCTTCAGTCGGGCCCTTTTGGCTACCAATAAGACTCTAAATGAGTGCTTTATTCAAAGCAGATACATTTGGAGGGCAAAGCCATCAAAACCTATAGATATATAGACAGTCCTAGACAGTGCTGGTATTAGCTGTAAAATATAAATATACTGTATAGTGTGCCTAATGAGTGATAAACAAGAATTTGGGACTAGATTGTTCTAGACTGTTCAAAGAAAATAAAGTTTCTCAGTTCGACAGGTTTAAGGATACCATGAAAGAGATCTATGCCAAAAAAAAAAAAAAAGAAATCATCTTCCAGCATTTACAATGTGGAGCTGCTTTTATCATGCCATAAAAAAAAATGACTGGAGTGCTTGTATATACACACACACACAAAGAGAGGAGGAAAAAAAAAACAACAATAACAGAGACGGGGCACTGCTAATGGAATGCTTTAAACCACGATTTATAAACCATCAACAACACAATTTACCCTCACAATACTGGACAGCAAAGTGGTGCTGCGCGTAATTGCTTTCCTCCTCTTGTTTTCCCGATTTCTTTCATTCGCTCATTGCTCTTTCTCCTCCATTGTTCCTGTCCTTCTCTCTCTCCATTTCCCGCTCTGTTTCTCTATGGCTTTCGGTGCAGAATGAACTGACGTTCGCCGATAACAGCTGGAGGATTCAGCGGACCAGAAGCAATTACTTGCGACATTAATTGCTCTTTAAGACGCGCTACGCTTAAGGAGCAATCGGTTTAATAATTTTCAAAAGAGCATTTGGGCCTGCAGCTACAGCACAGAACGCCAGAGGGAGAGGTCACTGTCAGCTGTGGTGTCCTGAGAAGTGGTTCTTGCAACAAGATAACCCTGTGATGTTGACTCGTCAGAGATGTGGTGACAGGAGTCATAAAGAAACTTGCTGGGTGTATCGAAACATGATTTTCATGCAAATTGGCAGCTATATGAAGTGATCCTCAAACCAGTTATTCAAGCAGCTGGCCCATTAGTGTTGGATGGCTAGCTACCAAGACATGCTAACTGGCTACCAGCAAATAAGCAACTGAATTAATTAAGAGTTGCAGAGCTTGAGTTGAAAACATGAGCAGAATGTTTAAAGCTTTTTGCTAAACGTAAAATGTATCTATGGAAACCCTGGAAAACACTGCAAAAGTTCCTCAACCTCAGCTACATCATTCCAGTTCATAGGTGGTCTTAAGCAGATCCCCTGCAACTTTCTAGAAAGCTTTCTATCTAACGTTACGAAGTAAGCTACCGAACTATCTTTCAGAGGAATATCTTTTCCAGATCAGCTATTCTTTATCTTGAACAAGAAAAGGCACCTGATAATACTTGATCCGATTTACGATAGTGTTTGGATTTGTTATGTTGGTATGATTTTCTGGTACAATTTTCATTTAAAAAAATAAAGAACAATGAAGAACTTGCATATACATTTTTAAAATGAATAAAATGTTTATTTTTGGAGATCTTAGCAGATCGAGGTCTCTGGCCTGTAGTCTGATCGAGCTACGTCTATTTGGCGTGACGGCTCTATAAATAAACAAACATTATTTTGTGAATTTTGGATTTACGTGTGTGTAGAAATGTTAGAAATAGGGTTTTATTTTCAAGATGCAGTGTTTACGACAGGCTACTGAAGCAAACCACTGACAAGAGACCAAAAAAACAAGCAAACAAACAAACAAACAAAAAAAAAGGAATAGCATGCATTAGCATTGTTTTTCTGATCTTCAATTTCCTGACGTTCAACCACAACATTCCATAGCTGCCAACATTTAAAGACGTAAAACCCTAATTTTAAGAGCTGCATTGTTCTCAACCCTTTTTTGAAAAACACAACAGTTCGCTCACATGTCAAGACAATTTAATAACTTTTTCTTTTCTTTTTTTTTGTCCTTGAAGAAAAAAACCTTTATAGATTGATTTAGGCCAATCAGTGCTCATTTTCCGAATGGTCTGATCTTCTGTGTGTATGATTTCCAGCTGGTCAAATGTCATTAGTAGCTCCTAGAGAACGGCCAGCTGGATCAATGGCACTGTCCCTCTCTGATCGTTTAAATAAGCTAGGAAAATGGATACGCACAACAGCCATAACCATCTAAAGCTTTTCAATAAAGTCTGAATAGACACCATTAATTAATCTGTATTTCTTAAATGATGTATCCACCTCTCGAGTACAATCTCTAGTGTTTCTCTCAGTCACTAACCTGTTATTTTCTACGTGAGCTGACACCATCACTATTTAAGGTTTTTAAGATTTGTAGGTGATCAGCAATTTCGACAGAAATTATGTACAATCTGAGTCAGTTGCAAAGGAAATTTCTTGAAATTATGACTTGACAAAAGTTGCTTTTATGTTTGCCATGCAATTGCACTTCCAATATCAAAATGATATAAGACATAAAGACGGCCAGTGAAAGGGTTTTCACAAACATTCTCCTCATTAACACAACACACATTCATGCTTACGCTCATAATTTATGTTCATATTGTATTTTGCGGGGAAAAAAAATGGACATCTTTAATCAGCATTATATTTGATTCACTTTAAATGGCAGAAATGGGCTTCCATGTACTTTTACTAAAGATAAAACACATTCTAAACATATACTAAATGCACAAAAAGATTTGCTCTTAAAGTTACCGTTCCAGTGACAAAAATGTACAAGGTACAAAAATATAGAGAACAGAATATCTAAAACTATTTTAACTGCATAATATTTATTTATTTCATTTAATATAGTATTGCTGTTGAATTCTCAACTCTGATTGGACAAGATGTCACTGAATACTGAAGTTTATTTAATGTTCATTTAACATTCATGAACGGTGTCGACAGGGTCAGTTTCTACTTCGAGAGTGGAAAGAAAAGAGAGAGAATGGTTAGAGGACAACTGTTGATAGTGTTCCGCAATATAGTTCATGGTTTATGAATGGATAAAAATGCATTCAATCACATATAGCAATTCTTGGGAAAATTATTATAAAAAAAACTCTTTTTGTGGGATGGGACATACCGCATTGTGAATGATTTTTACAGCACTCCCCACTGTGTTTTATTGCTTTCTTATTACGCCTAAATTTATTATCTGCTCAAGATTTTGTTTTTGGAATTGACTCAGTTGTATGTGCAACTTATCAGATATTAATAAGCACAGATTCACCTTCTAGTCTTAACCACACAGGCAGCCCATTGTTAAAAACAAAACAAAACAAAAACAAGCTTTAGCATACGAGACAGACGAAAACTTGTCTCCTGCTGAACTCATTCAGCGGAGTAAGATCCGCACCTGCACAATCCGCAGCCTCTCCTTCAAAATATCTCTTTCTTCATCTGTCTCTTTCACCAAGGCTGTCTGAGCTCATCAGCGTTCACTACGGAGAACATCGCGAACTTTCTCATGGCATAACCTCAGAAAGGAAACGCTAAATCTGGGACTGAAAAGACGAGCCCGCACACAGCTAATGTGTCTGGGTCTCTGCCTTGACAAAAGTGTTGAAACAGAGACAGAAACAAACAGCAGTGAGATATGAACAGAATGAAAGAGGTGTGTGTGTGTGTGTGTGTGTGTATGTGTGTGTGTGTTATTTTATATTGAAATGGAGAGACAGAGACTTGGATGGATCTGCAGTCATTGTGTTGTTATGCATGAGAGTACTACCGCAGAGCTACATTTTTATTTCAACACACACACACACACACACACACACACACACACACAAAGCACTGCTTGACCGCATCCCTCCTGACACCTCGGGGAAGAGAGAGATGAACAAAGGGAAGGATGAAATTGAAAAAGCACAGAAAGACGAAGAGGATCGAATGTGACATTCCGAGGGAACAGGGGACAAAACCAGACAGAGCATGAAGTGATAGAGGGAGAGATAAAGAACACGAAGGGATGAATAGCAATACTGATTCTTATTTAAAGCCATTTCTGGGGTGTGTATGAATGTGGGTGTGAAGTCACACTTTTACACATGACAATGCATGTGCCTCTGTGTGTGTGTGTGTGTGTGTGTGTGTAATTTATTTGCAGATGAGCTTGTGTCTCACACTGTGGCAAAGCAAATTGACACATCACTCAAACCAGACTTTCGCTGAATAATAATAATATAGCTGGTTGTGTGTGTGTGTGTTAGGATGATGTGGCATTAAGGGGCTGGGTTCTGAAATTTGACCACACAAAGAACCACTATTCAACAAACCAAGGCAGGTAAATGGACGCTCGAATGACTCAACATAACATAACCTCACACTATACGGCTCTCTACAATACAACAAGTCTATACAGTTGCTTGCATAAGTATTCACCCCCTTGAACTTTTCCACATTTTGATGCAACCTAGACCTGAAAATGACTTCATTTGAATTATTACAATGCGTATTCCAAGTCACACTGGTGTAAACTACAGATATCGAGGTGTGTATTGTTATTGTTAAAAAAAAAAAAAAAAACAGTATTCAAAGGTTTTGTCAGACAAAAGCAAGGGAGTTTGAATTCCTGTGAATGAAGTGTGCACAATCATGAAGAAAGGAGGACAGAAAAGTGTGAGTGCGTCATGTTTTATTTTCTGAATCAGGACTGGATCTCTCATTTGAGATGTTTGGGTTTTTTCTGGAGGCAAAAACAGTTAGCAATCCTCACCACCAACGTTAGCAGAAGAGCAAACACATATGTGCCGTCATTTTAAACAATGCGCAGATGAGAAAACCAGAGAGAAATCAGCAAACGTACTTGCAATTCTATTCCAGTCTGCAATTTTAATCTCAATTACTGGAATCCAAATAGCTTCTACATGTTCATGTTCAATATTACTGAACGGTTAAGTGAATAGTTCCATTTAGAACCAAGCGCAAATGTCTTGGTTGCTTTTCAGAGGTGAACAAATCATAAACTCATTATGTAAAAGCTCCAGTGTGGCCCAGTTCTGTGCTTTGGTTCCTGGCTATGCTTAAAAAAAGTGCTAATGAAATGACCTAGCTGGCTAGTTAAGGAAACAAACAAGTGTGTATGATTATTATCCTCTTCTAACAAATTTACTAATTTATCACGTTGTGTTTGCGCCTTTGATAAAATAATAATTAAAAAAAAAAAAAAAGTCAGCAAGTCATTGCCCAATGTTTCAGCTGAGATATAGTGCCTTGTCCTCCCATTTACTCTCAATTTGGTCACCTGCCAGTTTCCACCCATCCAGCTCTCTCTCTCTCTCTCGCCTGTCGTACAACAGCTACTAATTGGGAAGTGTGAAGGCTAACACATGCTTCCTTAGAGACATGTGAAGCCAACTATAGCATCTTTTCAACCTGCTGCTCATGCTGCTTTACAGGGCAGAGTAACACACACTCAGGAAAGCGCTATCCGCCCTCTTCTGCATACACGAGCTCACAGATGCTTGCGGTTAACTAACTATGATTGACGGGGGAAAGAGAATATGCCATCCCTGCCTCCCAGAGAACACGGGATAGCTGTGGCATTGTCGGGATTCGAATTCATGATTTTACTTTTTCAGAAGCCTCATGTTGCTTATTTAGAAAAGATTGTTTACACTAATTAATCTGCCTAATTAGAGTTGCCTCATATGATGCGTGTAGTGTAGCAGGTGGTGGGATTGGGAACCAGTAGCTTGTGCTGTAGTTACAGCATCAAAGCACTGTGAAGTGCATTTTGGTTAAATATACATACCAAATGAACACTTTAGATTTGCAAATGACAATAAGAAGTTTCATCTATCCATTTTCTGTACTGCTTAACCTACACAGGGTTGTGGGGAAGCCTGGAGCCTGGAACTGGCACAAGGCCCTCACCGTCACAGACCCATTCACACACTACAGACAATTTGCAAATGCCAATCAGCCTACAACGCATGTCTTTGGACTTGGGGAGGAAACCAGAGTACCAGGAGGGATTCAACCCCCCAACCCCAGAGGTGCTAGGCAAATGTGCAAACCACTAAGCCACCATGTCCCCTCATTAAGTTTTTTTTTTTTTTTTTTTTTTTTTTTAACTATTTTCAGCTTGTCCACTGGGCAACTATTGATAATCAGCGATAAGGTGCTTTACTCACTGCAAAAGGTAAAACCACCATACAAATGATAAGCAGTTTTACAGTGAGGTTGAAGCATCAAAGCACATGAAAAAAAAATCGATCATTCATAGAGCTAGCCCATTCGACATGTTACCATGAAAAAGTTCTTGTTTTGGTTGTCCTTTGGTCGTCCATTTTGGTCAAACATATCATCGTTATATGGATGCAAATCTAGTATTCCAGTTTCTACACTGACATTTCATCTCGTCATGCTGCACTTTTTTTTTCTGAATGTCATGGTATGCCTTTAAGGTTATATTAAATGGCTCTGGATATTGACGCAGTAATTAGCTGCTCCTTCATTGTAACTAGCGAGTCACGTCTTTGCTGCCTCACATGAGGACTCATCTTATCCCAGCGCCAAGGCGTCAAATCCTGAAGCGGTTTAGCCTTTGATAATCTGTAGACGGACTAATAAACCGGACATGGCTCTGCTTTCCTGGATGCCTGGACTACTGATTTGTCCACCCCTTCCATACGTTTCCATAGTTAACATGCAGATTTCTCTCTGATTCATGTTTAATAAATCTTTTTTTTCCCCAAGCCTTTATAAGCATTATTCACTAAGACAGTCCTCAGTTGTACCCATAGATTGCAATGCTTTAATCTCTCTTCATTAACATGCCTGACACAATACCTCTCAGTAGTAATTTTACTGCTATGCTAAGCAAAACCAAGAAGGCATGCTAAAATAAAAAAAAAAAAGGTTTCCACAGGTTCAGCACTAGTGCACATGGAATAATAATTGCTTTCACATACCTCAAGAAAAGAATAGCTGGACACTGACAGTTAACCCTCTTACACATCTTAACAGAATTCCCTTCTCTAATAGACAAAGTGACACAACGATACTTGGGGAATGTGTGTGTGTGTGTCCAGGCTTTCAATTATCTCTAGATTAAGTCTGGCATACCAGAAGGGAGATACCCAAGATCCAATTAATCATTAGAATAAATCAGCCAGTTAAATGACGTTAAGGAATTAGCAACAAAACTCCCACTGCGCAGTGGCTCGATAGAATTATCAAGCCGAAGTGAGGCGAAAGTCTTATGTTGACTTTCCTCTAAACTCTTTTTAAGGACTTTTCAGAGCAGCACAGCAGGTAGCTTGCACAAGGCGAGTTCAAATCAGTTCACCATTACTGATTACCTAAGCCCAGGTAGCACCGAGCACTTCAAACACAGCCTTATATCTCTTCCTACAAACCTTTCATCTGTCTTTTACTCCTTTTTCCTGCACTCTCACCCTCCTGTGGGTTTTAGATCCGACCTCGCCAGAGTGACGCCCATATGTGTCTTCGCACAGAATGGAGCCTGGCAGAGGCCGGAGTGCTCATGAAAGCCCAGTGTAGCATCCTTTAATAATCACATCAGATGTGATGTAGATCTATTGGAATTTGTAAACATGTGAACATATTTCTGAGCTGAAAAAAGTACCACTTCAATATGGCTGCCTGGAACAGAAAATCCACTGATGCTAGTTTTTTCTTTTCTTTTATCTTCTAAGTCTGACTACAAAAGAAGGGGCGACGTGACAATGACGTAGACGAATCCTGACATCCATATGGCAATGGCAGCCAACAAAACCTAAACGCAAAAACCCTACTGAAAACTCCAGAAATCTATACTGACTCCATAACCAAAGTGACCAAACGCCAGTAGCTGACCAGCAGAGCAGAGAAAGGAAATGGAAAACTCACGATCGCTGCAGTACGAGCCTCCATAGGACGTCATGCTACAGTCGCATGAGAAGCCCTCCCACTGCTGCAGACACACCCCCTGATTATGGCAGGAGTCCTCCGTGCAGGTGGTACTGGGTCCTTGACACACAAACGCACACGTTAGTATGTTAGCAATCAACCAACATGTGCATAAACATTCATACAAGCTTATTCCAAGACACATCTGCTGACATAAAGAACGCCTCTGTCAATTTGACATAATATTTCACTAAAGTGACAGATTTTTGGGTAAAACATTACTGAAGGGATGCATTCAAAAGGCTACATAACACATACATAAGCCCTTCATGAGGCTTGATATAAAGTTAAAAGAAAGCTATATAACATTACAAAAGCTTGTTCTAGTTGTTAACTTGAAAACATTCATAAATCTTCATAAACATCATACCTGCTTATTCCACCAGACGTCACCTGTCATTCGTATGTCATTATACACACTTTTATAATTACTTATTACTTGAAAGGTATAACAGTTTATAGCCAGGTATATAATGCATTTATAAATTGTTATGCATTATCAATGTCAATATCAAAACACTATAACGAGGTTTATAACATTTCATTACATTTCGTGTTGTGGAACATCCACAAAGCAAGTTGGTTCCTACTAACACATTATAACAGATGTTCCCTTACCAGCCTCTCTTTTTTTTTCTCAAAGACAAAAAAAAAATAATAATAAAATAAAAAACTCAGATTATGGTTTTACCCAGTCTGTGTGTAAGTCTAATAATCACAACAGAATGATTATTAGAACTAGCACATTAATACAAACTTGATTTGGCTTGCAGAGCTGCTGTTATAGAAAACTAATCAACACCTTCTGACCAATCAGAATGGAGAATTCAGCAGCACTGTGGTTTAAAAAAAAAAAACAACCTGTTGCTGGTGAAGGGGTTAAGATGTGTAATTATGCTTCATGCGCATACTTTTATCCCAGTGGAAATGAATATAGAGTAACGTCATCTAACTAATGTATATCTTAATTAAATGTAACTAAGTGTGAATGTAAATATACTGTACAGCAAATCATATAGTAAATATTGCAGCAGATTTAAACACTTCAGGATGCATTAATTTATTTAAATTAAAGCAGGAAATGTCATTGCCTGAAGCCTACTGGTAAAGCTAAGAAGAGACTGACTCACTTCATGAAAAAGTCATTTATCTACACCCAAACGTTTTATTTTTGCCCTGTAATGGGATGGGTGCTCAAATGAGATATTTAATTTGATCAGTAAAATATTCTACAAGCCTGAAGAGCCCATCAATCATACGCTAATTATCAGAAGACTCTGTGGAGCATCCGTTAAACACACTGTTGTTTCTGGACTATCAGAAGGTTGATTTAAGCATAATTACAGCTCTATGACATTCAAAGTCTGTTTGGGGTGTGTGTTATGACCACATTTGCTTTTAGAGCCTTAACGGTCTGGAAAAATAACATAAAGACACTTTACCTATGAGTTAGTCTTACAGGGCTAAATGATTCTTACTGTGCATAAGCCTTTCGTGATAACGAACATAAACCTTCATAAATGTTTATAGAGAGTTATTCCAAAAGCTGTCAGCCATCATAAAGACTATTTTGTCAATTTTGACGTCCAAGTGAGAAAGTTAATGCAATTGGAAAAACTTGTCACTGTCACTAAAGAACACCTACATAAGTGCTTTATGACACCTGGCGTAAACATACATTTATAACCACTTATTTGAGCAGCTTTCAGTCGTTAAAGATTATTTTGTCAATGTTGATGTCGAGTGAAGTGACAAAGTTAATTTATGGCAACTGGTAAAACTTGTCACTAATTGTCACTTCAGAACACCTACATAAGCCCTACATGACAACTGACATAAAGGTACATTTATAACCACTTATTCCAACAGTTTCAGTCATCATAAATATTATTTTGTCAATGTTGATGTCGAGCGAAGTGACATAAAGTGAAGTTATTGCAATTGGTAACACTTCTCACTAATTTTCACTACATGACACCTACATAAGCCCTTAATAACAACTGACATAAATCTACATTTATAAATTCTAATTCCAACAGATGTCAGCTGTCATAAAGGCTGCTTTGATCAATTTGAATGTCACGTTGACACAACACCTGAGTCAGGTATGTTGTTTCTTGACACTGTCTGGGGTGAAATGACAACTGAGTCTTATGACAACTGACTTTATAACTCAGTGTACTTCTGGTATGTCAGAGCTACATAATGGCAGCATAGCTTATACTTTGGAAAAAATGACATAGCTGAAACTGCAAAATATCCTGAACTTGACACTTGGTGGTAACTTTGACATGTCATATATATATGCTTATAAGGTTGTTATGAATACTATACATACTTTATTTAGCTATTTCTAAGAATTTTTTATGAATAAAAATTCAGGACACTGTCTTGACATGGCTACGCATATTTTCTCTGACCCATTTTACTATGTATAGCGCTTTTACGAAAACCATATGCCATTGTTATAACCCCATAATGAAAGTTATGTTTATATTTTCTCTGACCCTAAAGCAGCGTGTTTGAGATTTATATTTGACATATCACATCATCACTATTATGTGACAATGACATGCAAGAAGTACAATGAGCTACAACGTCATGTTGTTATGACATTCTAATGTAGCTTTGAAAGTGTCATAACACTAAATACAGTACACAACCTTATATCAACAAAACATCAGATGTTTGATCAATTTTGTTACCAGACATGACATCTTTATCTTTATTAGATCAGCCTTTTTAAAAATATTTATGTAGGTATATGCCAGCTGTCAGAAAGGCCTTATGTAGGCTTTATAAGCCTTGGTGCTATCTAAAGATGCAGCACGAGAGAGAGAGAAGCAGTATCCTAGCTGCATCTTATCTTACACATTCTGTAACACCTCGGTCTGCAATCGAAGGCTGATAACATCTGTTGCATCCTGATTTTTTTTTTCTTCTGTATTTCTGTTTTCTCTCTTCATCCTCTCTCTCTAGTACCATTGATGTTTTCGTTGAGACAAAGCACTGCAGGATTTATCTTGTGAGTGCATAACAATTATGCTTTGCAGATTTTAGATCATCTAGATGCTGTTTAATGTCTAGGCAAATAAGGCATTTAACCACCAGATGCAGGTAATAAAGTCCAACAGTATAATTGTAAGACATCTGTTAAACTTTTAGACAAGAGCCCGATAACTGTCAAAACAAATAAGCAATATAAAATCCAATAACGTTTTCCATTTTAAAAAGCTGCATGAATGAAGCTTAAGCACTCAATCTGCTTTTAATACTCTCTGAAACAGAAATTACACGCTTGCTTTTGGGAAGATGTGTAAGGTAATCAGGTTGTTTTGATAGAGGTAGACAGAGGTAAAGCCAAAATGCGATCTATGGTTCCGTGGGGAAATCATAGTACAGCACAGCAGATTAGAGCTCCTGTGCTTTAAAAATAAATAAAATAAATAAATAAATTTTAAAAAAATCCAGCCTAGGCTGAGCTTACAGTTACAAATGAAGTCTGAGCACAAAGCTGATATGTTTGTCTAGAATATTGCTGGCTGGGTCCATTATCAAACGCCACGGGATTGGGGCAAACATTGGTTCAGGGTGATGACTTTTAGCTGAGGTAAGGGCATTCTAGATGAGCTGTTACCATTACGGTTAGAAAATAATGCTTGCCCTTTTACAGTTATTGTGTGCCTGTAAAGGTTTTTTTTTTAAGTGCACATGGGCCGTTTTTGTGTAGTTTGGTGGTTTTTGCTGACACAAGTGTCTTTGAGGACAAACAAATACCAGGTCATATAACAAGCTCTGTATATGTATAAAGTTTTACTTTGCTTTGCTGCAGTTGCTGGAAAATGAACTAACAAGGTCAGCAAATGTGGAACATGATAAAATTAGTGCATGTGTATTATGCCACAGGAAGACATGAATGAGCCTGTCCACTATATTACGATGTTCAGGGGTGGAAAAAGCGCTACCCTGGACACCCAAAACAAGCAGATTGATATGTTCAGTCTATCAATTTTTTTATTCACAGTTGCTTGAAGGAGAAACAGGTCCAGGACGCTGTGGATTAGGGGTGTAATGAAATGCAATACCCAAAGGTCAACAGTCTGTATCACTGCAAATGATTGGCTCCTCACAGTTTTAAGTCTTGTTTTAAGCTCATCTCAGCTTTTTAGTCTCGTTAATTGGACTTCCAGGCACACACAACATTGGATCGGGCTTTGACTTGCCGGGAGGGCTAGCTAGTGAATTTATAATTTGTCCAACTCTGATGTTATATCCAAATGTCTGCGTGCTTAACAAGAACAACCCTGTCCATATGTGAATTACAAGAGATTATAGAGGTCACTGACCGTCGCATCCTCGGTCCACCTGGCCCACCCTGTGGAGGGCGTCTGCAATCAGGTCTGGGAGCCTCCCGTTCAGGTCCACGGACGCCAGGCAGCCCTGGTAGCCATCCCGGGACGCAATCAGCTTGGGCAGACTGTTATACATCGTCTTCCCGACACCACCTATATACAGCTCTCCTAAAGGAAGACACAGAGAGAAAGGGAATGATTATTGACATGGTAAAGTAAGAATAACACATTCATAACACATTATATTACTTTTGCATAGTGCATGACAGGAAGATATTATAGTTATGTAATGTTCTATAAGCACTACTTATAAAATATTCCTTTAACAGTTTATAAGTGCATTATAAACAATGCTACAAACTGTAAAGCCTTTTCATAAATATCTGTAACAATGTGTGTAATGAGTTATGTATGCATTATAACATGTTATGAATGTAATCAGGTTATTACACATATGGCCTACATAGAAAGTGTTTATAAAGCTTTGTAAATGTTGGGGTTCAAATTAGTCATTATAAAGGGCATATATAGCAGTCATAGCCCTGTGAACACTGATTTTGGGTAAAGTGTTACTGAAAATTCAAAATAACAGCTTCAAGGGCAACTGGAAAAATATATTCGTCACACATAAGAAGTGAAAATAAAAATAACTATTGGGAAAAAGTGAGAAGCCTTACTAGCGAATGGAATTGGAACAGCCATGGGTTTTATAATTTTGATGAGTGCAAGGATGTTATATGTGGAGGTTTGAAGGGAAAAAAAAACTTCCAAACTGATCCAAACTGTTCAAACAGCAGCATGCTGTCTTATAGATTGAGTGAAAGAGGAAGACCTGCTGTTTAAAAAAAAAAAAAAAAGATCATTATGCTCTAATGAACAGTGACAGGGTTGGGTTCAATAAGACTACAGTGGCAAAAAGAAGCTAAGGTTCATGAGGTGTGATGACTGTGACTAGATGTCTAAACCGACAAATACGAATATCTCTACTGTCATTGTACAAGTACAGAGAGATACAGTGTCCCCCATCAAGTTATGTTTTATATATATAAAACATATCTCAGGTCTATAAGTATTCGGACAGGAAGTGATTTTTCAGGAAGTGATTCCCTCCATTTTCACAGGCTCAAAAGGGCATTGTACAAACAAGAATTTGAACAAACTAACAATCATATTAGGATTATTTTTAATACTTGGACGGAAATCTTTTGCAGTCAATGACTGCCTCAAGTCTGGAACCCATGAAGATCACCAAATGCTGAGTTTTGTCCCTTGAGATGCTTTGCCAGGCCTTTACTGCAGCAACCTTCAGTTGCTGCTTTCTTTTCAGTTGCTGCTTTCTTCAGTTGTGGGTCTTTCTGCCTTCAGTTTTGTCAGTAAGTGAAAAGCATGCTCTATTGGGTTGAGGTCAGGTGACTGACTCGTCCATTTAAGAACATTCCATTTCCAAGCTCTTGGGTTGCTTTTGCGGAATGTTTTGGGTCATTATCCAGCTGTACTGTGAAGCTCTGTCCTATCAGTTTTGCAGCATTTGACTGAATCTGAGCAGAATGTATAGCTCTATACACTTCGCCATTCATCCAGCTACTTCTATCAGCAGTCACATCATCAATAAACACCAGTGACCCAGTTCCATTAGCAGCCATACATGCCCATGCCATAACACTGCCTCCACCATGTTTGACAGATGATGTCGTATGCTTTGGATCATGAGCCCTTCCTTTCCTTCTCCATACTCTTCTCTTCCCATCATTCTGGTACAAGTTAATCTTGCATCAGAACTGGTCAGGCTTTTTTTTTTAGAGGATTTTTTTTTAGCAAGTCTAATCTGGCCTTTCTGTTCTTGAGTGTTACCAGTTGCATCTTGAGGTAAACCATCTGTATTTACATTCATGAAGGCATCTCTTGATTGTAAACTTTGACAATGATATGCCTACCTCCTTGAGAGTGTTCTTGACTTGACTAGATGTTGTGAAGGGGTTTTTTCTTTACCAAGTAAAGAAGTCTGTGATCATCCATTTTAGATGTCTTCCGTGGTCTTCCAGGTCTATGTAAATAAATGGCTGTGATTGCTAAACGATTGATGCAATATTTTTTTTTTGTTAAACCCCTTGAATTAAAGCTGAAAATATAAAGGACAGATGGAGAAATATCATTTAATTAAAAACAAACAAACAAACAAACAAAAAACCTCCACAATCTCCTCCTTGGACTTTATGTAACTTTAATCTAATTCTTGGTTCCTATTTCAGTCACCTTCCATGTGCTAGACTCAGCACCCAACTCCTGATCTGATTTTTGTTTCTTGCTAACATGAAAGCGTCTTCATTTCAGGAATCTGTATCTCTAAATGTTTGGTAACAGTACATTAGCCATATAATGTCTGCTATGATTTGCACTAAAAGGTTTTATGCTTATTTGCAGTGTTTAAAACCCAAAACATGGAAAATGACTTTGCTCATTGAAAACCTAAAAATGAACCTATCTGCGTGTTGTTTTTCTTCTTCCATGTACTGCAACTATTCCGTTTTTGCTGGCGAAAATCTCTGTCATTTTTAATCCAGACTGAAATGAACTATAACCACATGATCAAAGTTATTAATGATTAGTTATTATTAACCACTAAAACACTAAGACCAAAACTAAATTCAAATGTCAAAATGAATACTATAAACTAATAAATATATTTTCTATTTTTTCAAGTAATATTTCAGTATTATTTATTTATTTTGATTGTTTTTGCTGCGAAACTGCAACTCACACCTCTAGCTCAGGCTCAAATAACTGAAGTCTATTAGTGTCTGAATTAAAAGTGCCTGTTCATCTCATCTCTCGCCTTCTCCAATTTGTGTGATTGCTGATCTCTCGGACTCTCACTTTCTCTCTAAAGGACTGTACACTGGACTGGCCACTCAAGCTAATAGCCTCTAATTGACTCGCAAGCAAGTGGCATCAGTTTTCCATAACACGATTCTACACTTTGTAACAATAAAAATAAACCCTAAACTCGCTGCTTTCCGGTGTGTGTCTACTTTTCCGTATAGTCTAAAGACAACTAGTTGTTTCAGCACCATTCACATAACATTCAGTGACTGCCGGAACATACAGTACATACATTCACTACCTATACACTATGATGTGCTATAACACAGGCACTGTTCTATTATAACTGAATTATAATGCCAGAGCCTGTGTCATAATGCATTACGACATTATTGTTTACAAAGTTCCAACAGGTATAAACAGATATTATAATATGCTATCAAACCTATGTCACTATGAAGTCTGATGCATGTAACTATAACTAATTATTAGCAGTGACCGATTTCTGCTAGGCATTATAAGGTATTATGTATGCTCTATGCGCTATAGTGGCATTTTGAATACAGGAATTATAGAAAATGTCTTAAGAAATGTCTAAAGAAAATCCTCTTTCCATGTTTTCCAAACTATTTTGGATTGTTGTCTTGAAAGGTAACTACAAAGTGCATTTATAACACATTCATGAGCATTGCATAAATATTTTAGGAATGCTTGAGCATTTATGAAAGGCTTATTTCGAAATGTGAATGATGATATTGGAGGTTTTATGCAACTTTATCTTTACGTGGAAGAGAAAACAACAGCCATCAGTTATCTGAGTTCTGAGATAACTAAGTTAACTGAGTTGACTGAGATATTGTGTTACTGTACTTTTTTTTTTTTCATACATTTCGTGTTAAAAGTTGCAAAAGGTACATATAGTGCTTCATAAGAGTGTTAGAAATGTAAATTTGATTAACACTGTAATTTGAGGGCATTAAAATCTTTCATTTGGCTGGCATATGGGCTTTGGAAAGAAGACGCTGTACTAAAATGGGGCTGAGAAGTAGATACCTTAAGTACAGCTCACAAAAGGTAAGATGGCAGGTGGAGACTTTTTTTTTTTTTAATCTCCTGGACTGAGACTGAATGCTCAGTCCATCTGTATTAAAATGATTATGGAGCCCCATTCCAATACAGCTTCTTATTCAGGAAGCCCATATGCCAGCCAGTTGAATGATTTAATGCCGTCAATCTAAAGTGCTAATCAAATTTACATCTATAACACTCTTGTGAAGCATCACGAATCCCTTATACAACTTTCTCTACTTTGTTAAATAAGTTAATAAACTTGTAAGATACGGATAAAAAATACAGTAATAGTATCTCAGTCAGTAAACTCATAATGATAACGGGTGGATGTTGTCTATGTAAACATGATGTTGCATAAAACCTCGGATATTATCGCACATGCATCGACATAGGGCTTTTATAAATTCTCCAGCATTGCTTTATAAAATAGACCATTTACATCAATCAGTGCTATACTCCAATGTCAAATTCTTCCCAAGGCCACATCATCTAAGGTTAGTCATTTTGTATTATTATCTACTCTACAAATTAACATTAATAACCTAGGCTCTGGAAGTAGAATAGGATATTTATAGGAGAAAAAAACTGCTACCGGAAGCTATTCAACGTTGTTTGTCACATGTGCTCTAAACCATAACCATCAGTTTGATCATAGTGGTAAGGCTTTGGATGACGAACACGCCTATATTAGATCTGTCACTCTGAACAGTTTGATATATCACCTTATGCTGTTGAAGTTTCTCAACCTAGTGACAGAAAACAGGCTTTTAAAATCTGTTGTCTTTCCATCACCCTTCCATTTTCGATCACATGGGACATTTTTATCGACTGCCCCTGCAGTAAGCATTTATGATTGACAAACGACTTGGGAGTGAACTTACCAATCTCTGTCGTGAATTCTCATTCCTGTTGAAATGTAACTTTGAGAATTTCCTGAACACTGCTGAACAATTCTTAAATGTCTCTTTTTAAAAAAAAAAAAAAAAAAAAAAAGCTGTGGCGTTGTTCTGTTTTGACAAAAGAGATGAGTAACTTTGTTCAACTTTTTTGGAACTTTTAAATGAAAAAGTGTGATCGATCCCTGACCTCAGCATCATAATAGAGATTCTGCTATGTGTGAAAAACTTTTTTTTTTTTTTTTTTGGCTCATACATTTTTTTAGACGTAGACATGAATCGATCAGGTCAAGACGAGATATAAAAGAGAAAAAGGAAATGATTGCTGGACCTCTGTGTGTCTGTGAATAATCGTTTACGGGGTTCCAGCCATGGTGCTCTCATGAGGACATTGATCTTAGGGCACTGAACAGAATTATTCATATAAAGTGGAGAAATGAGAGCCCTGAAGAGCGCTAATCGATTTTAGTGTTAGGTTTTCGTGAGCCAACATGCAAATGGAGTCATATCAACTTATTATTATTATTATTGTTATTATTATTATATATTTTTTTTATCTCAGCAGCTCATGTGGTGCTTATTCACTGATTACAGCAAATGATAAATTTTCAGAAGCCAAATTAAAATTAGGATCACAGTGCAAGGGCTTATCAAGGTTACACCGGCATCTTCTAAGAAACATGTTATGTTTACACATCCCCAGGCTAGTAAAATGCTTTGTTCTGCATATTTCGGAAAGAAATTCTAGATTTAAATGAGTGATGCAAAAAAAAAAAAAAAAAAATCATGTATCACTCACACTCAATAATAAAGACTAGAGAGGCAATGCAATTTATGAGTTGAAATCTAACTATTCTTTCTGATTGATTCCTCTGGAACACACATAACTGCCCAAACACACACACACACACGCGCAGACACACGTACACAAACCAGACGGGACCCCTGATCAATAGCCATTCTACAGAATCTCGCAGATCGATGCCTTGCCAATTTGCCGTATTTGTGGCGTGCGAAGACCAACCCCACAGTTGGTTAAGATCATCAATAAGCTTCTGCGTCATCAGCCGCAAACATTCCCACCCCAGAAAGCTTTGTATTCAGCAACCCTTTACTTAAAGGCAATGCTCATAAGCCTACATGAAACCTATATAACCCGTCATGACAAGTGACATAAACCCATATAGACATTTATAAAGGCTCGTTCCCACAGGCATCAGCTGAAAACATTTCCACTACAGAGACACTTTATCACTGCTTTGTATTTGGTAACAGTTTACTTAAAGGCAGTGTTCACAGGGCTACACAAAACCTATGTAGCTTTCATGAGAAGTGATATAAACCCACATAGACATTTATAAAGGCACATTCCCATGGTTATCTTCTGACAACATTTCCACTACAGACACACTTATAATCACTGCTTTGTATGTGGAAATACTTTACTTAAGGGCAGTGTTCATAGGGCTACATAAAACCTACATAGGCTTTTTCTGACAAGTGATATAAATGCACAGACATTTATAAAGGCTAAGTTTGATTTTGATGTTTGGCATGTCACATTATCAACACTGTGACTCTTAGCTACAAAGTCAGTTATAATGAACACATCAAAACTGATTAAACCAGTGTTAATGACAGCAGATGCCATAATAAAAGTTTAGGTAAGATTATGTTACATTACAGTGTCATGATAATAGACATTGTAGCTCAGTCAGACATTGTACCTTGTGTATACTTCTGCTTATGAGTGTTATGAATGTTTCCAACAATAGTAGAACACCAAAATTACAGGGTTATGCATATTTTCGCTGATTCTAAATTAGAAAGAGTTTGACTTTTTAGTGTGTCACATCAACAACACTGTGACCCTGAGCTGCAAAGTCAGTTATATGGAAAGTCATAACTCAAAGTCACATCAGAAGTCACATCAAAGTCACCTATGACACTTGACTCAGGTGCTACGTCAACTTCACATTAAAAAAAAAAAAAAAGATTAAACTACTCTGAAGGACTGATAATGCCTGTTGGAATAAACCTTAATAAATGTTTGTGTGTGTAGGCTTAGGGTTGGGGTTCATTAAGGGGTTCTGTTGAATTCTGTCTGTATCAAAAACAAGTGACTTTCCTAAATTTTCCATTTCCGAATTCAAATCTAGACTTACAACTTACCTATACACGCTGGTATTTACTCAGAGTCGAGATTGTTACATAGTCGGATACATTTTTTGCAAGTATTGT
Source organism: Pangasianodon hypophthalmus (assembly GCF_027358585.1). Lineage (NCBI taxonomy): Eukaryota > Metazoa > Chordata > Actinopteri > Siluriformes > Pangasiidae > Pangasianodon > Pangasianodon hypophthalmus. The sequence goes on along the minus strand of NC_069737.1, from coordinate 4,420,194 downwards.
TTTCCTATTTATTTGATGTTTGGTTTTATGCATTATTCCACAGTTTTATTATTTTTTTTTATCAATGTAAAGCACTTTGATCAATGCAAGCTGTGTTATTATATGCAAATCTTACTTAAATTATTAAAAAAAAAAAACAGGAAACCCAACTGCAATGCATAACTAGCTTGGATTGTGTGTGTAGAAACAAGTCCTACATCAAATAAAGGCATTTAAAGATAGATCTGAATCTGGCAGTTTTGAAAAGAGCTACAGTATTACCTATTAGTGCTACCCTTTTATCTCTCTGAAAGTTAGCGAGAGAGGGAAAAAAGGAGCGTTATAATTCACATGTCTACCCCATTTCTATCTCTCCAGTCTTTTCTGCTGATCACAGCTTCAAGCCCAGCAATCGGCTGATTGCACTGTGGTGCAGATTGATGGCACACTCGCACCTTATTTTCCACAGCTACACTTACACACAAGAGCTAAGAGAAGAGACATGGGTTTAAACTGTATCTATAGTTATATAGCTATAGTGATATAATGCTTTGATAAAAAAAACAAAACAGGAATATGCAAGCAGTGTTATCTTTCGGTGTTCAGCTCCACTCTAAACAGCAAGTGTTTTATTTCTGTAAAAGAGTGTTTTATAATCAGCTCAGAGTATCTTTTCGGCTATGATGACAAGTAGGTACAAGGGTAGATCACCAAAATTAATTATGCTTCAGTACAACCGGTGTTTTTGCACTGAAGATCATAGATCCAGGCCATTCTGTGCGACATAATTTGCTGAAATTGTTGCTTTTGGGCTCAGGTGTTAAAAATTAAACAAAATACTTGAAAACTACTCTACAAGCCAAAGAAGTTGTGAGACACAGAGTGCTGATTGCTCACAGTGATAAAATGAATGATATTAATTTTGAAGGACTGCATTTTCAAAGGCATCAAGGCCCTATCCTGTCATGACTTTAGTTATCCTTGAAAACAGTTGAAAAAAAAATTTTTTTTAAATAAACGTCCCTGAGAATTTCTTTCACTAAGGAGACGCAGAAATCACAGTCAGAGTTTTGCTCTTTGTGTTGTGGTTCCCATGTGCTTGAGTCTGTTTTGGTTTTTGTTCCAATCCTGTCTCCACCCCATCTTGTCACTTGGTTTGTTACCTGATCGTGTTCATCTTTTCTGTGTTTAGTTTTGATTTTGTCTATTTATACCTTGTGGCAAAATCTTAGACCAGTCTTAATAACAGCTGATGCCTATTGGAATAAGCCTTAATAAACGTTTATGTAGGTTTATGTCAGATGTCAGGAAGGGCTTCCACAGGTTTACGTAGCCATATGAACACCTTGTATTCTGTCTCTATGCGACAAGATCACTAAGTGACTTCAAGACCATATAAGTTTTGTTGTGTCCTGTCTTCGGCTTGTTGCCCTATTGTGTTCACCTGTTCTGTGTTTAGATCTGATTAGTTTGTCTATCTATACCTTATTGTGTCTGTCTCATTGTAAAGACTTATTATGCTATTACATACTTTAAGTCCAAGCCTTGTTTCCAGAGTTCTGTGTTCTATGTTTCATAATATCTCCTGGTTTCGATACTAGTTCCAGCTCCCTGATTTGGTTTTACAGAGGTTTGTTTTAGGATATAATTCTTGCATTTAACTCACCACACATTACAATGGAAAAAAAATGGGAAAACGGCTATTGTTCAGACAAATTGAATAAATAATGGATTAAAAACAAATAAAGATAGACAAGCTTCTTCTCACTGAATGAAATAAAATATAAATAAAAAAATTCATTGATTGAATAGAATTTAAATAAACGATATGCATTTCTATAGCCATTTCACAGTATATTAACATTAAAATCCATTTTTTAAATTAATATTTAGTAACTAGTAGGAATATGAAACTAAAAGCAAAGGTAGGTAGTTAGTACAGAGATTGTACTGTATGTATGTATTCACATTTAACCCTATAAACTTATAGAACTCAAATGTGAATAAATGGTAATTTAATTCCTCTGTGGCAGTAGACTAAACCTCCTAGGCGGTCTTTCTTGAGTCTTCCTGCATGCCACACATGGATGCTTCCCTTCCGCCAATCCACAGATGTTTTGTTAATTGGCTAATTAGTAGAATCATGTGTATTAGAGCATGGAAACACATTATGGGAAACACTGATTGGTCTATAGAGACTCTCTATAAAATAACACATCTATAGACTAGGTTCATTTATAAAAGAAGCTTCACATATCAAATTTACCTCTGCTTGGTATACATGTATTACTAAAAAAACAGACACAGGGACAGTTTGTTCTTGCAAGGCCCCATTTATAAGCTAATTAACTTCGCTATATTATAAACATTTTGTTAATAGCTTCAAACATTAGCATATTTTAAATATATATAACTCACAGAGGTTGTATCCAGCTTTAACACTTGGCAGTATGTTTACTCCAATTGGAATGCACCCTTTGGTTGCATTTCATGCTAATTAGATGGCATTGAATAAATTAAAATGGAGAAAGCCTGGGCTAAGCTGCTGTTTCAGCAACAGCTAACTGGCTTAGAAATGATGGCATGACTGCTTAGGACATCCAAAGCACCTAAGCCCTGTCAAACCAATTCAGCAATTACAGTGACACTTCAGTACACAAAGCTGGAACTAATCCAAGATGGCAGGAAACACATTCGTATCACTTTGAAGTCTCTCTCTCTCTCTCCCTCTCTATACATACTCGAAAATGATGACACATGTATCTGACACTACTGAAACGTGATCTTAAGTGCTTGTTGCTTGTTTGAATATTTTGCCCCAGTCCAATACAGCACTTACCATCCCATCTATGCACAATTGCGTAGTTCGTTCCTTGTTATGCGTCTTGTGATTTTGTTTGAAATAAATGTCCATGGCCTTTCTGATGGAAGCCATTTTCTTTCAGTCGCTCTAAGACTGACTCAGAGAGTCTCTCTTGTTTGAAGTGGAGGCTCAAAAGTATCTAACATTCCCTTAACAGGTCTCGAGAAACACTCTCTTTTGCAAATAAAACCAATCAGAAGCCCAGTAAGGCTGCCTACATGACAAAGTGCGACTCCCCTGTGCAATATCCTTGGTTTTTGCACAAGCAGTCAGGATGGCCAGACAGGGAAAAGGCGGTATGGAGATTAAGTTGCTTTGGTGAGAGTATCACAGCACGTTTCTGAATGCACTATTAGAGTTGGGTTTTCTGTCCGGAGAATAGATATGCAACAGATATAATGCTTGAGTAGTAAAAAAATAAATAAATGAGTCGGAAGGTTTATGCTTCTAGGAAACTACGACTCTCCATCACCCAGTTTAAACAGCAAAAATGCTGACAAGGCTGTTTTTTTTTTTTCATTCTCCTACCTTTCCTTTGTCCCATATTGCCTCTCGCTTTGCAATTTTCTACCTTTTTTCCCTGGAAGGATTCCTCCACGGGAGCTATAATAGCCATGCACATGTTGACAATTCAGGCAAGACTCAATGAAGCCTGCATTATTATCTACTTGTTTCATGTCATTAGGTGTGTCTATATTATGAAATAGGAAATATTTGTTTCCAAAAAAAAAAAGGAAATGTTGGCGGAGAAAGATTAGATGATGCCAAACCTGCATAAACAAAGAGACGTGGCGAGAACATGGAACATAAGCCATTGAGAAATTCATATAAATTCAAACAAGCAAGGTTGATATGGATGGATTTTGTTTGACTGTGAAGAAATGGTGTGAATGCTATCTCCATCCCTAATGCTAATTCTATCCATTGTCACTTGCAATATAAACTGTTGGACTACTTTGATCTTGATGCTAAATAAAGAATAAAACCACAGAGCGTGTGCTGTTATGGGAAAATGAACAATGGAGTTACTATTACCACCCGGAAGTTGATTAGACTCCAATTGAACCATATCTCTAAGTTTTTTATTCCTTTTATACCACAGCAATTTGAAACAATTTCATTTATTGATTAAAGAATGTCACATTATACTCTTTATCCATTTATAGTTGCATTTAATGATGTGGAATGGCAAAACAAACAAAAAAACAACCCTACAAACAAACAAACGAAACCCCGAGATTGCCACTTTACAGAGAAAACGCGAAGTCCTCCATCCTGAAGACTCTGTTATGCCGGAAATCTTAAAGGAAAATCTTTACCGTAACAAAGTGCTGGCACTGGAGACGTCTTCCAAAAATGTTAATATGCATGAATAAATATTATACATTTTAATGTCTATTTGACATCAGAAGGCTGTATGTGTATTTTAATAAGCCTCTATAAATATTTCGGTAGGTTTAGGTCAATTGACACAATGGGCTGTGCAGCCCCTATGAACACCCTCAGTTAAAGTGGAACAGTTATTTCCATCTGGGTCAATCCAGCTACACGGTTTTTCATCCCTTGCGGGATGTGATGTCCATGCTCCTCCAATTTCCTGCTTTATTGACATAGCTGCAGATTTCTGTCACTGATACAGGACCTCTTGAGTGAAATTGGTCATAGTGAGGCTGAAGTTGCTTCAGGATACTGACACAGTTACGGACATAAAAATGACAGATTAATTCGGACAGGATGTGGATCTCATAGGGGGTAAATATTTGATAAATGGGATTTATCAGAAAAGCTGGCTTAATATGTTACCTTGCTCTGTTAGTATATACTAACAATTATTGTCTGTAGTCGTCGTATACTCACACCTATTTACACACTTTACTGTAACCCTATTTATAGTAAAATGAACCAATTTATCCATCCTACATATTTCTGGTTGGCCATGCAACATATTTAGTATTCAGTTTGTGTCCCTTTAAATGGAAATACAATCTTTTCTACTGTATCTTCTCAAACCACTATTGGTAGACCATACATCTATAATGTCCACTTGTGATTAATGTATTCCTTTTCACTGCCCCAGGACCTCCAAAATGGAGTCAGAGCCCAAGCCCATTAATAAATAATGCTAAAAAAGCATAACAAAAGCATAACTGTTTTTGATCTTTTTTCCCCTCCATATCACTGGTCCCTGTACGGGGTGGGGAGAGTATGATCGCCATTTCCTGTCCATATCCCTGAAAGCAATGTGGGCCAGTGAGGCCATTTCACTCTGTCCAGATTTTCAAAAGGAAATGGTTGGTTTTAAAAAGCCTCCTTGACTGCTTCAAATATTCCATGAGGAATACATGAGCTCGTGTTACAGCAGGTTTAATTTAAAATGTCTGGGGAATAGGAGACCGAAAAAAAAAAAAAAAAAAAACTTCGCTCTCTTCTGAGCTGAACTCTGAAACATCCATTTAGGCAAGTCACAGTTCAGGCTTTGAGATGAGCACATTCATTTATACCTAAGTGCCTTTTAACCAGCATCATTTCACTGAAAGGATTTCACCTGCCAGATTCATTACAGGGTGAAAAAGGGGCTGGGGTTTTGTCTTTTGGCTTTCGCAACCATTATCAGTTTCTCAGCTGTGATAAAAACCAGGAACTTGGTTCCTCTATCAATGTGAGCGACTGCAAAGAAACCACTGATTTTGGGAGTTTAAGACTTCCCAAGACGTTTCAAGTGTGTTTAGACTTTTGTGTCTTTAGGGAGAATCTATTACATTCCTACAATAACAACAGAGATGGCTACTTAAGTGCAAAGGTTCTATCAAAATTCATGTAGGGAATGTTGTGTGTATTCAAAGTCCAGTTATGCAGCTGCAGGTTGCCAGATTTTTCTTGAGTAGAAATGTCCAAGATTTTTTTTTTTTCAGTAGCATCTAGACCACTGCAAACACAAGCACTTGCCTTTACGCCTGAAAAAAATCAGGGCTAGAAAATATGCATTGAAGAATGAAAGAAAACGAAAACCTTCCCATGGTTTGACGTATAAGCTGACTGAGCACTCATCTGCGATGCTTATTTCTCACTTTAAGTTAAATCATAAGGTTTGTCATTAAAAAATTCTGATTTCAAGATCAGCAATGTCTCAAATTAAATTGCAGCATTAAAATTTGTATTAGTAATTCTAGAATAAAGTCTGTAGTTAAGTCTGAAAACCAACGTGCACAATTTTGGTATTAAATCCTCACTGTGCTCATGTGACCTCTGAATATGTACCAGTAATAATAATAATAAGGCCAGTGTTTATAGGGCTGTTCATAGAACTACATAACACTTGCATAAGACATTCATAACAACTGACATAAACCTACATAAACATTTATAAACACCTATTCCAACAGGAATAAGAACTGCTGTGATCAAGTGACACAAGGTTGTGACACAAGGTTGTTATGCTATTTTCATTTGAAAGTCATAACATTAGACAGTGTAGCTTGTCACACAAAGGTAAAGATGTGTCGTACCAAAAATCAAAAGCTAACTTACCTTGTATAACTATGGCATAAAGGTGTCATGACCCAGTTGTTTAAAAAATCTTGATAAACATGGAACTCCCTTTACTTACTTTACAGAGTACATAAGTCTGTTGTAACAATATAATGATGTTGTATATGTTGTGCTGTGCAGCAGGTTTCTATGTCAATGTTACCACTTTCACTTTTTACACATTAATCTCAATTAATGTGATAAATTGAACACTGTTATGTGACATGCCAGAAGTACACTGAGCTACACAATCAGATATTATGATGTTAAATGCAGTGTCATAACACAACCTCGTCTGTAAAATGTCAACAAAAAAGTGTCACTTGACTCGTGTTATGTCATCTTGCCAGGTAAATTGATGAAAGCAGTCCTTATGCCAGTTGCTGGTGGTATACAGGTTTATGTAAGTGTCATGTTGCATTAAGAACACCAGGCTTAAGTAATGCTTTAAGCTGACCGTGACCTCACTGGACATTAAGCTGGTGTGAGGCTACATTTCTCAGCTCAGTTAGCGAAGTGCAGGTGGCTGTTACAGACCAGCTCAAGCACAGACTCATTTTTCACCACAGCTGCCAGACGGTGTGTTTGGCTAGCGGATTTTGGCTTGGCACGGGGAGTGGGTATTATTTCCCCGTGAAATGAATGCACATGATCGCACACAAGCACACCGGCACTACGCCTCCTGAGCAGGCACACATGTGAAAGCTGAACAAACAGAATAAGAGAAAAAAAAAAAAATAATAACTGCCTCACTCAAATATATTCCTTTTCACCCCAACTCTGCCTGCTTCTTTCTAATGCTGTTCTTACACTTCCTCTCTCTCCTTTTCCCCTTTTTCCTGTGCCTCAAATATTTTCAGCCATCATCTTGACTAATGTATTTCGAAAGACATTTTGATAAGCCTAGGCCATGATTTAGATGGTAAATTCCACACTTCTAGTTCTGCAGTGTGCGACATTTAAATAACTAATACCTTTCCCAAATTCAGCCCACATTTGGTTGTGGACAGTGACTGTGTGTGTGTGTGTGTGTGTGTGAGAGAGAGAGAGAGAGAGAGAGCCAAGAACCCAATTTCAGCTTAACGTTATGAAAACCTATTTTTGCAATTGTTAAGAAGAGCCTGCTGTAGTCTTATTGGATGTCTTGGAGAAGGTAGGCCATTTTTGAGAACCTACTTGACTCACAGGCTTTTTTAAATTCTCTAAAACAGCAGCTCTGACAGCAGTTTCAACTGCAAGGCAAATCACAGGTTTATACTAATATGTTTATTTTAATATATCATTGTTTCTATAGTATAGTATAAGAAACTATACAAGAACTTGTATTGTGAACTCGCCATATAAACAGATAAAAAAGGTATCTGGGAAGAGATTTTTATTTAGCATTTTTGGAAGGAGTCTCCACTGTCAGTGCTTTGTAAGCTGTAACTAGGTTTTCCAGCATGGAAAAGTTTTCAGGGTGGAGAGCTTTTCAGGACACCAGGAACTAATGTTCCACAACATTAAATGTAACTGTAAACCAAAGGGAAAAAAAAAGTAGGACATGTCTTTGGTTAATGAATAAAAACATTGGGCCTAATTCATCAACCTTTCAGTAAAGTGTGTAGATATTTGCGCAAGCCAAACCTAAAAATGTACACCAGATTTACAAAAGCTGATTTTCTTCATATCCGTGTGTATATGCTGATAAATGGCAATCACCCGTAAATTAAAAAATGCACAGTTGATTTGCGTTTGGTGACACCCACTAAACTCCATAAAAAGGCCAAGGTTACAGAGCAGAAAGCACAAAATGGCTATTAAGCAGTAAAAAAAAAAAGAAGAATTTCTCTGGGGCAGAAGCTGAAGTACTTTTTACAAGAATAAAAGCAGAGTCACAGTACCTGAAAAGGCCAAAATATGTAGTGGTATAAATAAGTGAGGTCAAAAGAAAATGGGCTGACATAAAAACTAAATCAGAAATAAGTATTATTGCTAATGGACAGAGTTTCTCTGCTACTGGGGGAGACCAAACCATGACAAAGCTTTTTAAAATTGACCAGATGCTGTGGCTAACGGAACCAACTTATAAGCCATCTTTCATTCTCCGGAAGAAATATATATATATATATTTTAAATGATATCGTTCTCTAAATATCTGTTGCCTCCTAAGGGCATCATACGCTAACTCTTCTAGCAACATCAATTCTGCCATTTGCACCCCCTCGGCTTACGCCTACCATCTGCACAGACCAGACCATCCTCCTTTTATACAGTGGCATTTCACAACCAGCCTTATTTGTCTTAAAATGAATTTGGTTTTCTGTCTTTTTTTTTATGCACAGACGTAATATTTCCTTAATGCCATTTAGACCTATATAAAATGACGTGTCTAAAAATATTTGATTTGTGTATGTATTTGAAATATATAAACGATTTGAATTTAGTAATCTGTATATAAAAATACAGAAACTCATTGCAGATTATAAGAGTTGAAGCTGATCAGTAAAGGGTTACATGAGTTAGTCTTCTTATGCATAAATTTACACACACTCAGGAGCAGAAGTAGGATATGAACCGATGAATACACATTTTTTTTGTTGCGAAAACGCTCATACGAACGATTTAAATTGTTAGGGTTGGCAAATTGCTGTGGTATAAGAGGAATAAAGCACTTCTGAAAACATTCAACTTCCGGGTGCTTGATTATTTTCCAACATGCCCCGTCAAGTCTTATTCCTTACGTATTATGTTATGGTGCTTTATTATATAGAGATAACTAGAGATATCAGGCTAAATAACAAGCCCCAGTTTTTCAATACAGTTTATTTCCCACCGTCGTCAAACTGCCAAGGAAATTTGTAGGAGAAATAGTCTCTTCTCCACCCTGGTGTACTGCTTGAGAGACTGTTTCATATCACATCATTTTTCATCCTCCAGAAGGTCTTAATCAGAAGTGTGAAAACCACAGGCGTATTTTATCAGCGCTGGTAGGAGCATCAGAGTGAGACGGAAAGTCTTCTGACTGACAGGAGGAACTCAGTCTGGCTGCTTCTGTGATGATATAGTCTGTCTACAACTTGCATACAAATTTCAAGGCATTAACGTAAGGTCTGAAAGGTTTTAACTTTGAGCACACAGGGGGGATAAGAGGGATAATCTGTTTCCCGGGGAGGGCAAACTTTGTAATATTACTCTTTTCCCACTGATTTTATGTGCTGCATCATTTGTAGCTTCTGGCATTACTGTGAGATAGAACGTTGTGTTCTTGAATGAAATTAGACAATTATCCAGGGGTCTGGACTTGCATTTCCCTTAAAATGCAGTTAATAGACTGTGTCTGCGCCAGCCACCGGATGATCCAGTGAGTGATGTAGGTTTCATTATAACTTTGGAAAGATCACACTGATCATGTCAGCTGACCTGATTAAAGTTTAATACTTAAATATTAATGGTAGTTATTTTTTTACTCAGGAGATATTACTTTACGAATGTGTCAGTGTTCAAACATGCAAGATAAATTGAAACACTGTCATTAGCCCTATTCAGATTGGATTTGTTTATCAGTGGGACATTGGAAATAAATGTTTTACACGTCTCCTCAGTGATAATCTCACAGCTAGACAGCAAAAAAATTACCACAGGAGGAGTGAGTTTCTAGTGGGTTGTGTCTTCTATGAACCTGTATGTTTGTGTTATGCAGTCATATGATCACCGTCCATTCATAAAATGGCGTCTAAGCAGTCCTAGATTAGCACTCCATAGGCACTAGTAGTACTCCATAGGCACGGGAGTAGAGGAGAGATGCTGGTGCTTATTTCAGTTTGGGGCGAACCAAGGTTTCAGCAACAATTTGAAAAAAACAATAAAACAATAATCGCAAAGTATACAAGAAGCATCCATTTTTTTCATTTCACGACTTGGGAAGTGTTTAATATCTAGGGGAGGGTCACAGATACACACGCTACAAGACTAAATAGAGCAAGTAGCTGCAATCAAGCATCTTTTTTTCCCCAATGTGAGGTGACATCTGCATAGAAAATCACAGATACGCTCCACAGAATTATCAGACGAGCACTGAGTTTGGCAAAAAACAGTAAGTAATTTGGCCTGTAATTTTCTCAGCATAGGACAGAGGAAAACACTGACATGGCAATCCAAATAGCAGCTGATATTTACATTAATGCGCTCATTCTAATATATTGTTTCTATAATAAAAACTTACTCAGGAACTGGTTAGAAAACAAGTGTAATTATTATGGTGATATGCTGAAGTTTTCTTCAAGGAGCCATTTAATTAACATTCTTAGAAGGAATCTCCAGTGTCAGTGCTTTGTAACAGTCAGAGGTAAAACTTAGCTTTAAGTCTTCTGTCACTGAAAGTCTTATAGATGTTATAACCTAACTATTTACAAGAAATTGTTTTGCAGATATTCCGCAGAATTAAACGTGACTATAAAATGATAAAAAATAAAAAAATGCTAGCACTGTTTTTACGGTGTAACAAGCACTTTGTGTGAACTCAGTCATAGATCAGAAAAGTGGCTTACTTGAACTAGACTATCTATTGCTAGCAAACCGTTAGCAAGACTGCAAGGTAAGTGTGCAGCTAGCTGCAACCTAGCTACGTCTCTGAGAATGGCTTACTTTGTCTCAGGGAAAAGAAAACAAAAGAAAACAAAAAAAAAACACTAGAATGTTTTGGACTAAACAATGTGTTGGTAGCAAACTACTGTTAGTTAGACTGCAGGGAAAGTGTGTAGCTAGCTGTAACCTAGCTACGTCTCTGAGAATGGCTTACTTTGTCTCAGGTAAAAGAAAAGAAAAGAAAAGAAAAAGTGTTGGACTAAACAATGTATTGCTAGCAAACTACTGTTAGTTAGGCTGCAGGGTTAGTGAACAGCTAGCAGTAGGCTAGCTATCTGTCTGAGAATGTCTTACTTTGTCTCAGGTAGAAAAAAAAAACATTAAAACATTATGGACTAAACTATTGCTAGCAAATTACTGTTAGCTTGGCTGCAGGGTTAGTGTAGCAGTAGCCTAGTTACCTGTCTAAGAATCTCACACTTTGTCTTGGGAGAAGGATAAAACACTGGAATGTGTTGGACCATACTACCAATTGATAGCAACCTATCATTAGCTAGGCTATAAGGTTAGCCTATAGCTAGCAGTAGCCTAGCTACCTGTGTAAGAATGTCTTACTTTGTCCCAGGTAAAAGGAAAACAAAACCCTAGAATATATTGTATAAACTATCTATTGCTAGCAAACTACTGTCTAGAGCTAGCAGGAAACTATCTACCTTCCTGACATTGCCTTAATTTGTCTCAGGTGGACAAAAGGCTAAAAAGTAGCTAATCTCCTGATAGCTGTAATTAACCCTGTCTAACTAAACCTTTGTCTGAGGTAAAATGAAAGGAAAAAATGGTAGCTAGTCTACTGCTAGCTGTAGGTTAACCCTAGCTAACCCTATCTGAGAATGTCTTACTTTGAAGTAAAATAAAAGGAAAAAGAAAAGGCAAAAAAAGAGTACTTAGTATACTGTTAGTTGTATGTTAACCCTAGCTAACCCTGTCTGAGAATGCCTTATTTTTCTGAGGTAAAATAAAAAGAAAAAGTAAAGGAAAAAAGAGTAGCTAGCATACTATTAGCTGTAGGGTAACTCTAGCTAACTGTCTAAGAATGCCTTACGTTGTCTCAAGTAAAATAAAAGGAAAAAGAAAAGGAAAAAATGGGTAGCTAGTCTAGTGATAGCTGTAGGTTAACCCTAGCTAACCCTGTCTGATAATGTCTAAATTTGTTAGAGGTAAAAGGAAAAAAAAATAGAATATGATGAAACTACCTATTGCTAGCAAACTACTGCTAAATTGGCTGCAGGGTTATCCTCAAGCTAGCAGTAGACCAGAAATCGGTCTTACTTTGTGTCAGGTAAATAAACAACAACAACAACAACAACAAGAAAACCATTAGAATGAGTGTAACAGTGAGTGAAGGGTGTAGGTCCCTTATTGCTTCCCCAAGTCTACAAATCTATGAATCCAGTACTGTAAACACTAATGTACAGACACACAGCGAGTCTTTTATGTATTCATAGAAAGGCCATCAACAATGTGTGTTATTAGTGACCCACAGACGTTTTTGCGATGACCCTACATAATGTGTGTGTTATTAGTGACACATGATACCTTTAAGGTCCAGATTGCGGGCTCCATTGGAGTGCTGGGTGACGGTGTGGGAGTCGATTTTCAGTGTGTGCATGTTGTTAGTGTCACGGGAAACCACCACGTTGTGCCACTGGTTGTCATTCAGCGGCTTGTCTGAGTTGCCTTTCATCAGAGAGGGTCCATTGCCCAGGTCGAAGACGTAGTGGATATACCTGAGAGAACAGCAAAAGCAAGCACTTACTTCCAGATTGAACAGTATACTAGAGAAATTAGAAATTATGTTTTGATTCTTTAACTGTGTCTTAATAAGCATAAAATAAATCTCTGAAGAATACCTCAAAGATCCTGGGATTAAACAAGGATAAAGGAAATCCATGCATTTTTTCCATTAACAAAAACTTTAGCATTATTTTATTAATTTCACAAATTAAAATAGCAAGCATGATAAAATAACATATCCCATGAGTTCACATAAAATTTAAAAAATATGCTTTTTTTAAAATTCTGTATTTATGTTTATTCTGTAATATAATTCTGTATTATACAGAATATAATTATATATACTCTGTATTATCTCAATATAATTGAAAGATTCATAGTATATATCCTAGGTTATCTTTATATATGTATATATATCTGTATGTTATCTGTAAATATATTGTTTATTATCCATAGATTATCTGAGTACTGTTGTATATACTATGTATATATATCTTAGATATATTTATGACTAATATTTGCATATATTATATTCTTTTATACCTATTATACTTTTTGTTATAACCTAGTGTAATTACCATTCATATTGTTATGTGCTCAATAACTATTGCACATATTCACCACCCATAGCCTCGTTTATTTATTTACTGTATGTATTCAATCTGCACTGTGTTAATTTGCACAATGCTATTATTTGCACTTCTGGTAGATTCTAAACCACATTTCATTGCTGTACCTGTACTGTGCAATGGCAAAGTTCTATCTATCTATCTATCATGTGCTGGATCAATTACTATTTGCTTTTAAGCTGTTCAAAAATGAGTGTGGAATATATACTGTTACATTCAACTTTTTCAGTGATTAAAATGATCATTACAACTAAGACTATTTCTGCAGACTAAGACTATTAGCAATATACTAGACTCATATATATATTTTTTGTCTCTTGCTATTATGTTACATTGTATTACATTTGACGGCAAAGAAAAATATACACATTTCCTTCTTCTGTCTGCATTTTCTATCCCTGATTGTTTTCAGGCTTAAAGGATAAGTATAATTAGTATACTTATCAAGTATACTAGTGTCATCAGGCTTAATAGATAAGTATTAAAACAATTTTGTTTAATGGAAGTGGGCTAGGCACAAAAAAATGAGGTTGCAATCGAGAAAAATCTGCCAACCTTGGAGATGTGAACTACACACAGGTAATTTGCATATACTGAACGGAGCACCCAGTAACCAGGTGCATAACCCATCCCTGAATACACATAACTTTCCCCCATGTAAATACTAGTGTAACTTTTTGGATTTAAGTCAGTGACTTAAGTTGCCATTGTTACCATCCTATAGCTGCTTTATTCATATTTAATGTTATTAACAGGCTTAATACAAAGTACATCCCAGATGAATAATAACTCAAAAACCCAGGATCAAACAAAAGAATTGTTCAACTAGTACATAAAGGGAATTTCTGCAATTATTTTATCTGTGATGGTTTACAAAGCTGTTGGCTTTTGACAAACATGCAAATGTTTTATTGCTTTGTGAAAAACTGGGCTATAAATATGTCAGCATGACAGGGCTGGATGGGGATGTTGACGCGCTTTCCAAACAAAAAGATGCGAGGCAGCATTTGATCTCCTCCCATTTGAGAAGATTTTGTTCTGTTCTCACATAAAACGCGAGTCACATACAATCAAAACAGTAAACCTCTGTGATCTGTGAAAGTCCATCTCAACCTCACTGGTTGAGAATGCAATTCTCACACTATATTCACCTAAAAAAAAGACAGAAATATATATAAAAAAATGCTATGCTATGATCGATTTCTGTAATATGTATAGAAATAGATATGTAGTTTATTTCACTTTGTTTGTCTAACAAGCCAGTAATTCCTCCTCACAGTCACATACCTGCAAATATCAGTACGGCTTTATCGAAAGTAGTCTTAAACCCTTCAGGAGAGAAAACAGCCTCTTTTGTTTTATGGATGAGTATTAGCCTAAGTCTTGTCTTTTCTCAGTGGTGTTAAGATTGCCAGCCTATTTTAACATGTGTTTCACGAATACACTTCTAGTCAAAAGTTCTAATACCTAGAGTTTCAGTTTCAGAACTACAGTGACATGATAGACATTACATGAGGAAAATAATAAACAAACCTAAATACGTGTATATAAGCTTTCACTCATATTATTCAGCAGCTTATAAAATAGCACTTGATCCAGTACATCCTATTATTTTGTATTTGCACTTTTGCTCTCAAGTTATTCACACATACAACTTAATGATGCCACAAGATACTAAATCACGGCCAAGAAATCATAAAGTGTTTGGGATGTCGGCTAATTAATGTGATATTTTGAGTTGTTGAATTAATAAAACGAAACCAATTTTTTTTTTGTTCATTTGATTCCCAAAGTTCTGACTGGCAGTCTGCATATGCTATAGAATAAACACAGTGGATATTGTCCTTAGACACTCTTAAAATTCACATAAGTGACTTAAACTTTGTAAAATATCAACTGCTCACAAGAAATAAAGAAGGCAATAAATAAATGTCACAGTTCTGTGGCGATATAAAGAAAAAGAATCTCATTACTTGAACAAAATGCCAAGGTGTGGTGCAATGATTCATAAACCTGTCAGATAAGAGATAGTAAAGGCAGCAGGTAGTAGCTAATTAGCTTAAAATCAACAGATTTATACCCCATGTGAATGTCGCTTGAATGTCGTGAGTCACGCTGAAGGTTTGAGACTCACCCTTTAACCAGCTCCACCACAATGAAATCACTTCCATCTCCACTGTTGTAGAGGATCAGGCCATCAGAGCTGGTGGTCTTAAACTGGAAGAACAGGTGCATGGAGGCGTATGCCTGCAGCGTAGCCAGCGCCAGGTAACTTCCTTTGCTCCTGAAGGTTACAGGGTCAGCAATGATGTGGCGCATGCCGAAGCGGGCGTTGAGCTCGCAGTAGGAGATATCACCGTTCTTGCACTGGTCAAGGTAGGGCACACCATTGACCGTCAGTCCCTGTAGGTGGCCGACGAAGTTGGATGGGACAACAGAGATGAACTGTCTTTCTGTCATGATGCCTGTCTCAATGTTGTGGAACTCTAGGCGGGTGTGGGCTCCGGTCATCTGACCTGGAGAGAGGTGCAGGGTCTTAGCGGTGAATTGGATGAAACCTTGTTTCACTGGGTGTTGCGTTTGAAACTATTTATTTACAGCTTCATCAATCATTTTGTTATCTCCATTTTAGTCAGTCAAATTGACATGACTATTTTGACTGGTCACCTTATGTCAAAAATTTTTAAATGGTTATCTTGCTTGACCAATTCCAAATGGGATTTGGGTCCAATTTTGTAACATAAAGCTAAGTTCACTTGTTTCTTATTAAAACGACATTATGAGGACTATGTGGAACCTGGGAACTTTTTCCCACAGAACCTGCAGCTTAAGTTAGCATGTTAGTCCAACATGGTGTCCAGGGCCTCCATTACCTTCAGTGGTGACATTGTCCACAGAGAGCTGCAGATTCTTGCCTCTGCGCACCACTTTTACTGAATGCCATTCATTGTCGTTGAGCTTCTGACCAGCATACAGAGTTTCAGGACCTTTACCTACAGGAGGAGAGGGCAGTCAATCACACAGATACACATGCAGACACACTCTGTCTTACTCTTACAGTGGATAATATCAGTGTACATCTATATAACCTTGCATTCTAAAGAGGAGAGTACCTGGGTGCATACACAAACACACACACACATGCATACACAGTTATGCAGCAACCTTTCCAACCTTCACAACTGACAGTAATGAATTCTTCCAAACAAGAAAACACAGAAAATCTGTAAAAAAAAAAAAAAAAAAAAAAAACATTTTTGCTTATTTCCTTATTGATAATGGTAGCAATGCATTTATACCAACTGTATTTTTTAATACTACACCAATATCAGAGTATCTTGTACTCTTAATAGTAGTATCTGCAAATGCTTGATACTAAGTCAACTCTATGCAAGATTTGGGCTTTATAATGTTTTTTTTCACTAGCACTGCTACATTTAGATCATTTGTCCTTCTTCTATGTTCTCCTTTTTTGTAGATACACCTACTTCTATCTGTACTATCAGTATTAATCATTTCTTGATATTAATTTTAAGCTACATAGCCCAGATTATCAGTAGAATTTGAATGTCAGTATATAAATAGGCCAGACTTGTTCATTTATTTCCCAAATATTTACTATTTAGAAACATATTCCATACAGATCCAGGGGATTGGTCTTTTTTTATCCAAACCTGTCAACAAGTTTTCAGCAACACCTTCCGCCTTGTCTATATGAATACCAAACACTGACTAAGAGAGTGAAAGAAAAAAGCCAGGAGTGTATAAATGTAGTACGAAAGCGAGAGAGAGAGAGAGTATCTAACTAGGTCATTGTGCGATTCACAATGTCACCTCAAATCCTGCTCCATTCTCCATCTGACATTCCTTGCACTACGGTACTCTGACAGGACATGCTGGGTAATTGGCTGGGCCTGACTCGTCATGGTGCTTGAGGCCAATGGCACATTAGCAGGATTCAAAGCAAATGAAGATCGGTGTTTGCAGGAAGTGAAGCATGGTGTCACAAGGAATTGCACGTGGACTCTCTTTCATTGTTCATGTGGCTTCATTGAAAGGGCTGATTAGTATGACTAGTGTTATTTCCTCCATAACACATAGCCAGACTACTGGTTTTAATTACACAATACACTACTTAGCCTAATGCTCCTAGCTTGCTACAGCCTGTTTTTTATCTTTAGCTTAATATTACCTGATACAATATAAACTTAAGTTTAATCTGTCTAGCTGCTAAAGTAAACAACAACTGCAGGAGGTAATCTTAGCCAAGCCGACTACCAAGCAGCCTAAGAATATCACAGGGCTGTGTTTCACTAGCTGGCTAGGTTAGGTCATGTTGCTAACCAAATATATTGTGTATTTATTGTTTCTTTTTTGTAATTTGGAGTGAATTTATAAAGGCAATGTGTCTGAGTTTGGAAAGGAGTTCAACTGTGTGATTAATCTGAAAGGCATGGTAATTAATTTGGTCGAAAGTGACTGTCAAGCCTGAGACTTAACACTCTAACCATAAAGCAGAAACAATTACCTAATTAAAACTGTCTTTCTGTTCACTCTCCTTCATGGTCATAAAATAGTGAAGGAGAACCTTATTTCCTTTAAAAGAATGGATAAAATTTGATGAATGTGTACAAATGACTGTAATAATAAAGGTAGATTAAAAAAATGTTATATATTGTTATATACACTGATCAGCCATAACATTAAAATCACCTGCCTAATATTGTGTAGGTCCCTTTGCGCCGCCAAAACAGCTCTGACCATCGAAGCATGGACTCCTCAAGACCTCTGAAGGTGTTCTGTGGTATCTGGCACCAAGACCTCAGCAACAGATCCTTTAAGTCCTGTAAGTTGTGAGGTGGGGCCTCCATGGATCAGACTTGTTTGTCCAGCACATCCCACAGATGCTCGATCAGATTGAGATCTGGGGAATTTGGAGGCCGAGTCGACACTTTGAACTCTTTATGTTCCTCAAACCATTCCTGAACAATTTTTGCAGTGTAGCAGGGCACATTATCCTGATGAAAGAGGCCACTGCCATTAGGGAATACTGTTGCCATGAAGGGGTGTACTTGGTCTGCAGCAATGTTTAGGTAGGTGGTATGTGTCAAAGTAACATCCACATGAATGCCAGGACCCATGATTTCCCAGCAGAAAATTGCCCAAAGCATCACACTGCCTTTGCCAGTTTGCCTTCTTGCCATAGTGCATCCTGGTGCCATCGCTTCCCCAGGTAACTGACACACACGCACCTGGCTGTCCACATGATGAAAATGAAAAAGTGATTCATCAGACCAGTCCACCTTCTTCAATTGCTCCATGTTCCAGTTCTGATGCTCACGTGGCCATTGTAGCCACTTTCAGCTGTGGACAGGGGTCAGCATGGACACTCTGACCAGTCAACGTCTACGTAGCCCCATACACAGCAAGCTGTGATGCACTGTTTTGGTGTGTTCCGACACCTTTCTATCATAGCCAGCATTGACTTTTTCAGCAAATTGTGCTACAGGAGCTCTTCTGTGGGATCAGACCAAACAGGCTAGCCTTCGCTCCCCATGCGCATCAGTGAGCCTTGGGCACCCATGACCTTGTTGCCGGTTCACCGGTTGTCCTTCCTTGGACCACTTTTGGTAGGTACTAACCAGTGCATACTGAGAACACCCCACAAGACCTGTCGTTTTGGGGATGCTCTGAGCCAGTCGTCTGGCCATCACTATTTGGCCCTTGTCAAAATCGCTCAGATCCTTACGCTTGCCCATTTTTCCTGCTTCCAACACATCATCTTTGAGAACTGACTATACACATGCCTCCTAATATATCCCACCCCTTGACAGATGCCACTGTAATGAGATTATCACTTTTATTCACCTCACTTGTCAGTGGTTTTAATGCTATGGTTGATCGGTGTATTTCGATCCTGTAAAAGGAATTCAGACAGTGTGTCAGAGTTTTCAAATGCATGTCTGATCTACAATTATGAGAGGGGAAAATTAAAAGAGTGATGTGGAGTATATTTTTTCTTCATGAAGGTAGAAAGTAGTAGGTATGCCTTTTTAATTATCTAGCTAGCAAACTGCATTTCCAAACCCCAAAATTATTGTAGCTATTATTTATAAGTAAAGTTGTTTTAGCTAGCTAGCTAACATCTGGCTAGTTGACTAATGTAGGGTATGATGCATTTCTCTGTAATTTTGTTCTTCAGACTATGTTACACTGGACATAAGGGAATTGATTGAAGCTTCTGACTGCTTGAGGTGTTTGTATTCCTCCAAAGTTTTTTACCCTCTTTTCTGTGTTTTAGCTGGAAGTGACTCACTGAATGCAAGAGCGGCAAATCTCAGTCCTGACCGAAGGGTTGACTGACTCAAACACCAACTTCCTGAATGTACGATGAACAAATCTCAGTCTCGACCAAAATCTGATTCAGACTTGAATAAAAGGAAAAAAACTCAATTGTGACCAAAAGTTTCACTGATTCAAATACGGACTCTCTAAATACAAAAAGAGCAAATCTTATTTATGACTGAAAGTTTCCATGACTCCTCATGTGCAAGAGGAGCAAATGTTGGTCATGACTGAAAGGATTCATTGATTCAAACACTGACTCACTGAATGCAGAAGGATCAAATCTTGGTCATGACGCTGACTCACTGAATAGAAGAGGAGCAAATGGTGGTCATGACTGAAAGGATTTCCTTACTGAAATGCCTACTGGCTAAATGCAAGAGGAGCAAAGACTAGGTCATGACCAAAAGGTTCACTGACTCAAACACAGACTCACTAAATGCAAGAGGAGATAATATTGTTCATGACTCTAAGGATTCACTGATTAACACCAACTTGGTGAATAGGAGACACAATAATTACTGTACCTGAAGGATTCGCTGACTCAACCATGCCAATCTACAGTACGTGTGATGATTATTATTGATATTTGGCTTTCACGTTTCGGTTTTGGTGTTTGCAATTCCAAAGTCCGTCAGCAGCAACTGAACAAAAGGAATGACTGATAATGATTGGTTCACTTTAGTGATGTGATCAAGAGAGACTAAATCTTTGTGAACAAAACAAGTCTAAATCAGTAACTGTAATCAGGAATTTGAACAGGCTCGAAGGATGTGCACTGCAGAAGGCTGAACAGCAGGCGATTAATGCTAATTGACTCTCTCAGACACACACATACACACAGGTCACCAGGCCACCACTCAACCAAATCATTGTAATAAATGAAGATGCACATACATGAATGAAAAATCTAATACTGCATCTTAAATAATTTCCTGCAGTGCTACAGATGGGCATCCTGCCTTCAATTAAGAGCGATTAAGCATAGTTGTCAAAAGGTAACCACATGTTCCACGCTGTTGAAAGCGTTGGGTTTCATTGCTCTGAGACCGGCAATGCTCCCATGTGCGAATAAGAAGGGGTGTATGTGTGTGAGTGCATGTTTTAGTCAGCTACATCCTGAGAAATGTGTGTGTGTGTGAGACAGAGGAAGTCAAGGAGGGATGATCTCATTCAGAATTATACAGTCCACTCCTTCACACTGAGTAAGCATAAGGGTATGCTACACACACACACACATCAAATCTCCTCTATACCATATTCATTCACATTCGTTCATAAACTTCAACACTAAACAAGACAAGCTCTCCCAAACGTCCACATGTTGTCTGAATCCTCATTCTTCTCCCCAAAGCAGAACTCTTGTACTCTCTCTTCAGATAACAGGAGCAGATGGGCAATAACAAACTGGCATCTCACCAGACAAGACAATGGGCCCGGCATTCCATTGGCACCACACACACACATACAGAAACAGATGGCATGCATTGGACAAACCAGCATCAGATATAAATAAACCCCATACCTCGAGCTCTCTCAGGATGTGAGAGGTAATCAAGTATCTGTTTCCCCACTGACCGGTTTCTGTAAGATGCAACGCAAAAGGCTCTCAACACGTACACAATCCTGCACACAGAGATCTCCCCTCAGGTAACAAAATAGATTGTACACAATTATTCCTTCAGAAGCTCGCTAGGTATGCCTAACCTTCATAGACTTTGTGAATGCTCACTCTACAGATACAACATCCTTCAGATACAACCTTCAGATGATCACTCTAACCTTCATACCCTTGTTTTAAATTTCTGATGCTTGGTCTAACCTACAGAGGTGGGCTCGAAACTTCAAATACTCTTGACCGGCTAACCTTCTGAAGCTCCCTCTAAATTTCAGATTCGTATAAATACTCGACCTTTGGATTCTCACTGTAACCTTCATATTCTCACTCTAATCTTCTCACCGTAACCTTCTGATTCTCACTGTAACCTTCATATTTTTGCTGTAACCTTCTGATTCTCATTGTAACCTACAGATTCTTGCTTTAACCTTCTGATTCTCACTGTAACCTTCTGATTCTTGCTGTAACCTTTATATTCTCACTCTAACCCTCTGATTCTCACTGTAACCTTTATATTCTCACTCTAACCTTCTGATTCTCGCTCTAACCTTTATCTTCTCACTCTAAACTTCTGATTCTCGCTCTAACCTTTATATTCTCACTCTAACCTTCTGATTCTTGCTGTAACCTTCATATTCTCTGTCTAACCTTCTGATTCTCGCTCTAACCTTTATCTTCTCACTCTAAACTTCTGATTCTCACTCTAACCTTTATATTCTCACTCTAAACTTCTGATTCTTGTTTTAACCTTCCGATGGTTGCTGTAACCTTCCGAGGTGTTTTCTAACCTTGTGAATGTCTAACCTTCAGATGCTCACTCTAAACTTGATATACTCTTGAATGGCTAACCTTCAGAACCTGCTGTAACCTTCAACTTCCTATAAATGCCTTGATTCAGAAGATTGTAACCTTCAGGTGATTGCTCCAACCTTCAGATTGTCAGTCTAAACTTTCAACAATCGTCAGTTTGTTTCAACCTTCAAATACTCATTATAACCTTCAGACACTTAGTCTAACCTTCAGATGCTCAATTTAGCTTTTCTTGTGGCAGTCTACCCTTCAGATGTTCAATCTTGCCTTCAGACGCTCAGTCTAACCACAATATGCTCGTTTTAACCTTCTAATGATTATTGTAACCTTAAAAGGGTCAGAAATATGAAACCTTCACAGGGGGTGAATCTTGATCTAAACTACAAATACTCTTAAATGGCTAACCTTCAGATACTTGATCTAACTTTCAGATGCATGTTTTACCCTTTCAATGCTCATTGTAATCTTCAGATGCTCAGTCTAGATGCTTCAGATGCTTGCTTTAAATTTCAAATGCTTATTTTAACCTTCAGCTGCTCAATCTAACCTTGAAATGCATCTTGTTCTATAAGATCATATGCATTCGATTTTCTGTGTTATTTATAGCTGAGAGAACTGCAGGAGAACTGAATGTCAACACTAAACCTGCACTACTTACAGTGGATATAAAAACAGCTGATCTGTATTTGGGGTTAATCAGAATAATTTCATTGATGACAGCTGTATGATAATTACATTTGAACATGAGGTTGAATGTGATTGGTTCATTCTGAATATAGTCACATTCCCAATTACAAAAGGGTGTGCACACTTATGCAACCAGATCATGGTTTTCATTGTTTTTCACTTAATTTTTATAAGTTGTAATTTCACATTGAGGGTGGAAAAAGTTCTGACAGGCTTTATCTTGGTTTCATTTTTTTTTTTACATCACAAAACCCTGCCATTTTAACAGGGGCTTGTAGACTTTTATTATCTACTGTATGATAAGAGTGCAAGCCTCGTCGTGTCTCGTCTTCTTCAAATACTTGATCTGACTGACTCATTCGTCTGATATGAGTAATAACACAATGTCCTGGCCATTACATCTAATGATAATGTTATTAGATCAAGTATTTCTGTTCTCTGTTACACACTCTGCACTACGTCCCCATCTGTGTTTGTGTGTGCTGTGTTAATCACTGCCTCATCCACCCTTCACACATGGTTGCTCATGCACTTTCTGGGCATTAGGCATTCTGTGGTTGTGTGTGTGTGTGTGTGTGCGCGTGCGTGTAGAGTGTGTGCCAGGACAGTGGGCACTGTAGGGTGGCATATGAGAGAATGCCAAAGATAATCTCAGCGCTCTAAAATACAAATGTTGTAGGCAGTAATGAGCCACCCATAAGCAAAGATTAAAGTGTGACTCACTCGCTGATCAAATAAAATCCAAACTCTATTTTATACAGATATGGTTTATGAAGAGAATCGGAATGACCTTATATATCATATATGGCGCATTTGAATTCTCAATTCTGATTGATCAGAGAGTGTTGATTAAATTTCTATAACAGCAGCTCAGTCTGTAGTGCTGGCTGTAATACATTATGATTTCTATAGTAACAAGTCATTCCCAGGGATATGCTTTATATATTTATTTAACATTTAAGGAAGGAGTCTCCAGTGTGAGAACTTTGTAACGACCAGGACCTTTTTTTTTTTGCCTCAGGAGAGAGAAAAACGAGATGCTTGTGACTGTAACTACTAGGGAACTACTCTTCTTCATGGTGGGTGCCATCTTCATAACACCCTGACATTGATTATTGTGTTTTTTATCCCTTACGTATGAAATATATTATTTCTGTAGTGTATTGTGTTCCATATAATGAGGCCATGTGTACATTTATTAATTCACCCTTAGAGGAAAAAAAGGCTACAAGTGCAATGATTATTATCAGTATGAAAAGTAATCAGGACCACATAAAGCTCAATGCTAATGCAGCTTGATTGTTTTTTAATGAAATCGTATCTGCTATCCGCAGGCAGACTGCAGTATATTCACCAATTTAATGAGTACGTGTTCCAAAAATGAAAACTCAAAGGAACTGGGAAAATTTGAAGAGACAGCCGTACACTCTCTCTCACTTCCTTTCTCTGTCTCTCTCTCTTTCTTTTCACATCACTGTTAAATTAGTCTGTAAAACACTAACACTCACATTTCACACACAGAGCCAGAGGGGAAGGAAAACCTGTTATACAAGCCACTGTCACTAAGACAGGGTATTTTCTCTGCCTCGTGTAATACTGTACTGAAGCTGAATACCGTTATGCCTACACCGGTTCTGTTATGCAGAACATCATGTTTCTTCTTCATTGATGCTGAATAGCAAAGGGAAAAAAATGCAACGTGCTTTGTCAGTCCCCATTTTCTATCCCCTGATTGTTTGTCTGTCTTAAAGGACAGTGCTTGTCTTTAATGGTTGGAAAAAACTCCCATCCTGAAAGCATTTCACACACACACACACAAAAATCTGGCAATCTTGAAAACTAGAAATGGACATGTGTGATTTTAATAATCGTAATGGGCCTCCCAGAAATTCAAGTTAAGAACCTGCGTAAGCCGAGTCTGAATACACAACACTTTCCCTGCATAAACATTTACATAACATCACCAGCTCTGAATATAGCCCTAAACTCATAGCAACTTCACTTGTCAGGATATATACCGGGGCAGCCATTTAGATTTAATACAAATGTAAATACAATATGTTGTTTAACAACTTGTTAGCTTGTTAGTGTATTTACACAAATGCAGAACTTCTCAAAGTGCCCTTGTTTTGTGATTTCAGGCTCCTAGGTCATTTGTAACTTTCGAATTGTTTATATAACGACGGGTCACGACTATGTGTTTCCAGCATGCTCATTAGTGAACCGTTATCTAAATTCAGTTGGGCATCTCATTTACTGCTGCCCTACATAGTGTTCTACAGTACATAAGAAACAGTGAAAAAAGAAGGGACTGCGAGGGATGTCAGATATATCTGGTGTATATATGATAACTGAGAATGCCTGTTTTTCTCAAGAAAAAGCTAAAGACCTGGGTGTTCATCACTCCCCTCTAAGATAGATAGGCCAGCCATCCATCCATCCATCCATCCATCCATCTTCTACCGCTTATCCTACACAGGGTCACAGGGAGCCTGGAGCCTATCCCAGGGTTCTCGGGGCACAAGATGGGGACCCACCCAAATGTGGTGCCAATCCATCGCAGGGCACAATCGACCACATACACACTCATTCACACACTACATCAGCCTACAACACGTCTGGGGGAGGAAACCGAAGTACCCGGAGGAAACCTCCGAAGCACGGGGAGAACATGCAAACTCCACACACGCAGGGTGGAGGCAGGAATCGAACCCCCAACCCTGGAGGTGCCACCGTGCCCTCAAGACAGTAAGATTTGTAATATATATAAGTCTACAAATGAAGGAATTGTTTGCAATGCTGAATTACATAGGTATAAAAGCAAAAAACAGAACTGCAAAAAAATCTACGTAACTAAAGTCTTGGTTAATCTGTCCACTATAATTAAACCCCCTAAGAAGACCATAGCACTGCTCTCCACAAAACATCACCTTGATATCAAACAATGCTTCTGGGACAATATTCTTTGAACAAATAAAACACTATGTTTTTTTTTTTTCCTAAGGAAAAAATGCACTGCAAACTCACATCATCATGATTTATAGCTGCAGTGTTGCGTCAAGACCTGGACAGCTTGCAATCCTTGAAGGAACAATGAATTCAAAATTGCCTGAAGAACTTTTACAGGAGAATTTCACAGTAGCAGTCTGTCTTTTGAAGTTTAAATGAAGTTGGATGGTGCAATAAGACAGTGAACCAAAACCCACAAGCAAATCATCAATAGAATGTTTGAAGTTTAAAGCCTGATTCTTACTTGTCACACTGGACAAGATGATCCCAATGAAAACAGACTGTGCAATAACATGCATTTAGAAGATAATGATCCTCTAACTGTAGACCTGTGATTAAAGAAAATTACTATGTTCTGCTTACGTTATCCTTATAATCTCAAACAGAATGAGTGGCTTTTAGATGAGTGTCGTAGTAGCAGAACACTGAGTTTTTAGTCAAAATCTTTGGACATTGCCAGATCTTTGTCTTCAACTGTCCTTGACAACTGTTGTATGGGGCAAAGGTGTAACATTTCTCCTTACCATTGTGCAAGTCTCATCAGCAACAGGAAATGTTTTGTGGATGTCATTTCTGCTTTGGACCATTTCAACTTGGACTGCAAATGATTAATCAATATGCTCAATAAAGATGTGAAAAGTACAGATTTTCTTTGGTTTCAGCAGGATGTGTTTGTCTATTATTATTTAGTTTAATAAACTTAACCTAATATTTTAAGCTCTACCCCACTAGGATTGATTGGCATGTGGTGGCCAATCTGTTTATAAATCTTGATATTCAGCCTTTCCTGAGGTTTCCACCAGCAATTTTGGGAAAATGTGCCAAAATTCCTAGGGCTAGTCTGCAAAAGTAGGTTTCGCATACTATGAAAAATAATCCTAAGGCAATATTTATGGTTGGAACCACCAAATCAGGAGGAAAAAAATTCACTGTAGAAGTTATTTTACAATAGATATTTGGTTGTATTTTGAAAAACATGAGTAGCGTTTTTTTTTGTTTTTTTTGCAGGTTGCATAGGTTACTAGCGTGTGCCTAGAAGGACAATCTGTTCAAATTTTGTGATAGCTCAAAAATGACCCTGTGAAATACCTACCGAAATCATTTGACTCATTTTGTTTCTTAATAAAATCATTTTTATACAAAAGCACTTTTCTTCCTAAATACTACCCGATGTTCTGACAATGTCAAAATTGCCATGTATTCCTATCATTGCAGGGACAATAATCCCTCAAAAAACCTACAGTAAATACATGCCCAATTAATACTATCTTACACATCTTGAATCAGCAGAAGTCATCTACCTGAGGCTGTCTCCTTTTCTGTCAGAACAGTAAGGCCTTCAGGTCACAGGTAATAAACATTTAAATCCACTATCACACCCTGACACAGGTCTGCTCTAACACAGATGACAATAGTGGGTTGGTAGCGGTGGCAGAGCAGCAGATGGCTATTCAGATAAAG
Source organism: Pangasianodon hypophthalmus (assembly GCF_027358585.1). Lineage (NCBI taxonomy): Eukaryota > Metazoa > Chordata > Actinopteri > Siluriformes > Pangasiidae > Pangasianodon > Pangasianodon hypophthalmus. The sequence goes on along the minus strand of NC_069737.1, from coordinate 4,392,905 downwards.
GACAGAGCTGGAATGAGATTGTAAAGTGAGATTAGTAGGACTTGAACTGTAAGATGTAAGACAAAGACTTACCTTCATTCTGAGGTTACAACCTCTCCTTGTATCACCTTATGTCACAAGCTCTTTGCCTTCCTTTTATCAAGACTGACTTAGATGCAGTATCTTTACTGAACAAGACTACCCAGGAGAGCGGATGCTATTAAAACTACAATGTGGGGACTAAATCTATAAAGGGATTTCAAAAAGCACATAAGAATGCTATGGTCAGGTGTCCACAAATGTTTGGCCTTATAGCGTATATAGAACAACAAAACATTTTCTGGTAAGACTATTTGGATAGTCCAATGGCAGCACTCTACAAACCATCTACGGCCTAACCATCATGAACAAACCTTCATGAACATGCCTATCAGCTAATTCCCAGCACCATGCCATTAAATACATCAGTACAGTCCGCATGAAATGAATTTGAAATTGGACCCGGACCTAGTTGATAGTCTATAGATTATCTAGTTAACATCAACGACTATAAACTGGACCATCTAGGTGTACTAAAACTTTGGTTAAAAACTTTGCAGCCAGAGACCCCTTTAAAAAGCTCAGCAAGACTGACCTGCTGTATATCCCTGGAGACACATTTCCACATCAAGATCTTGTCATCTCCCTGGACAAGTCTCAGATCACACCATCTGGTGTTACACTCAACCTCCTTTCCGCTTAGCACCATCAGGAGGATCCGGTCATTTCTAGCCACAGAGGACATTCAGGCACTTGTGAAGTTGTTCACAAGCTTGTTCAGTCCACTATCATCTCGACACTGGATTACTGCAACTACTTCCTGACGTGACTTGAGGTCAACCTCCGCAAGGTCGACCACACTACCCCATTGCTTTTATTCCCTCCACTGGCTTCCTGTAGCTGGCTGTATCATATTTAAAACAGTGTCCTGACTCTTCTCTGTCCTGGCACCCAGGTTGTGGAATGAATTTCCCCTGGCTATCCAAACTGCTGGATCACTGGCAGTCTTCAAGCAAAGACCAAAGACCTACCTCTTGACCAAGCAGTAGAAATAGCACTTATTTAATCTTTTTACAACTGTTGTGTTTTCTTTTCATGCTGTACTAACTCTCCCCCCTAAGGTCCCTAACCTAGTGGCCTAGCATGAGGAAATGAGCTTGATAGAGACTAAAAAGGACTTCTCTATTTTGTTCTGGGTAATCGTATAGATTATTTACTAAGCATAATTCATTTTTAAATTGTTGACATATTGAATAAAATTAGTTGATAGCCTGGTTAATGATAGGCACTTGACAGATTGTTAATGGTCTATAGATTTTTGTTATTATTTGTTTTTGTAACTGGAGTCTGTAGACTCTTTATATTGGACTATCCAAACTACCCATTTTCCTGAACTGCTGAAACATAACACTTTTTTTTCATGTTGTGCTGTTTGAAAGGATACTCAGTCATGCTATATACTCAGTCATGCTATAAAATGGCCATACATAACACTATAGCATGGTTTATTGCTTGTGTCATCGTCTCTATTTCACTGTCAGCATATAAATCAATACGGGCAAAGAAAAAGATTTTTTTTTTATATATTACATTCCGTAATTCATTTCAATTCTAATTTTGTTTACTGCCTATCTCATGTCATCAATTCATAAAATTTCTGCTTGTTGATTGGGAAGCAGATGCTTTTCTACATTATTGCCAGAGAAAGTGTAAGAAAGAGGACCAACCCTGTCGTGTCGCGCTTTAAGGGAATTCAGGCCGGTCCTCGGAGACTCTCTCAGATAGAGAGATAGCAGTCGATGAAGAGGAGGAGTGGGTATTGCTACAGTGAGAATCTGGCCAAACAGACATCATAACTCACAGAGCAAGAAAAAAAAGAGAGAGAAGTGAGGCAGAAAGCACTTTTGGCACAGCGCCAGCTTTTAAATCATCTCCACTGGTAATGCTCTTTAGTGCATTTCCTTATATCTTTCCTCTGTGTATTGTGTGTGTGTGTATTTTTGTAAGTCCATACATATCAGGATGCTGAATAGGTTTGTCCAGTATTCAGTTTTTTTTCTGCACATCACTGGATTCAAAATGATTGGCACCCTACAAATAATTAACCATTGAGCAGTGGTGGCTCTAAGGTTAAAGCTTTGGATTACTGATCAGCTCCAGGGGCACCGTATCATGGCTGACCCTGCGCTCTGACCAACTTCCTAACAAGCCGGGATATGCGAAGAAAAGAAATTCACGCTGTAACGTATATGTGACAAATAAAGGCTCCTCCTTTATATATACACACACATATATACATATATATATATATATATATATATATATATACATAAGTGGAAATCTTTAGTTCCTGGAAAGATTAAAGCCCTGAGTCTCTTCCTGTAATGTCTAATAACGTTAGAGACTTGGAGACACGTGTCAAAGGGCTACTGGAGCACTCTTGCATTTCAAGATCCTTTATATTCTTAGGTTTCCATGTGTGGACTGCCTTCTTCAGTTCAGACCATAGAGTTCATGATATGGTCTTTGCAAATTATTGATTTTGAGTGCTGCAGACATTTCCATGTTGATTTAGATATATGTTTACGGTCATCATATTGTTGAAAGTCCATCTATATCCAGGTCTGTACATCATGAGAGGGCCAACCACTTTTCTGTGTTCCAGAGCTAACCTGAGCTGAAAAACAGCAGTACTTAATGGTACAAGAATTCATGGTACTACAAAACCCCCAAACATCCAAACAAACAATATTTTACAGTGGGTTGGAAGGACTGTCTTTGTAAACAGTCCCCATTTTTCACCAAACATCACGGTGCGCATGGACAAAATGTCAGATTTTAACACAATCTACAATTGCTTTTATAGTTCCAAGGATGCTTGGTGAAGTGTAGATGCTTTCTTTCTTTCTTTTTTTTTTTTTGTTTTGTTAAACCATTGTTGACGACTCCAAGTGCTTAGCGATTTTGTTAACTGCGTGTTTTTTTTTCTTTAGGGTGGGGCTGGGGGCTTGTTCTTCTCTTTTTTTTAATTTTTAAAAAAATTTTTTTAATTAAATAAAAAAAAATTAATTGTTTAGGTGGAAAACTGGATTCAATATGTGTTAACATTTATTCTATACATCATTTTCATTACAATCATTCAATTTTGTAATGAGCTGTAAAAGTACTTTTTTCCTCTTTTTTTTTTTTTTTTTAACAGGAACAAGTGGAGTAAAACTTAGAGTTTTATTTATTTATTTATTTATTTTATTTATTTATTTGTTTAATTTACTATTCTTTTGGATTTTTTTTTACAAATGTGTATTTAAGACAATAAGAGAAAACTATTATTATTATTATTTTTTTTTATTATTATTTATTTATTTATTTTTTCAACAGAGTGATATGTTGTTTTTTTTTATTTTTGGTTACTGCTTTTGTTTTTATTTTAATTTGTACATTAAATTCCCCCCAAATCCAGCTTAAATTAAATATACAAATTGTCTATTTCACTGACCTTTCTGCTTTACCTGCTTCCAGCCTTTATGAGCTTAAGTTTAACCTTCAAAGTGATTTTTTTTTCACTCTCACTCCTACAACACTACACAAACAAATGGCTTCCTCACACTCACACACTGCAAACACTAGACTGCCAATCTGTTAATAATGACTGTAGACAGCCGTGCAGTGACAACACTGACTGTACGCTGATACTGTGTAAGATCTGCAGGTACTTATGTAAATATTATGCAAATGTTGTTGACATGAAAATAGATTTCATGACTGCATAACACAACCAGCACATATAATCGCTACAGCACGACTTCCTGGGAAATCAGAAGTGACATATTTACACCCTTGACAACGAAAACCTGTATTATTTTGTCTGTCGAGTGTTTAAAAAGACAACTGATAACCACGGTTTGATATCATAGTCAATGTTTAGAAAAGGTTTACTACAACACGGTGTTGTCAAATGCTCAAATCTGATTGGTCAAAGGTTGTTCCGGCTGTAACTCAATCCACGCTCATTCTATACAACATGTTACTGTTTCTATAGTAACAACATCCACAGGGACTTTCTAGGGCTAATGATGAACTGACTTTTAAAAAGAAAAGAAAAAATTTTTAATTATTGATATGGTCAAGCTTTCTGTAAGATGTTTTTTTTTCTATTTATTTTAACATTTGTGGAAGGAGTCTCCAGTTTCAGTACTTTGTAATCACCATGGGAGAGTCTTGTAGACAGAGGACTTTCCAGGACAAGATGCTTTTTTGTCTTATTAACAACTGTTTAGAGCTGATAACAGGAACTAACTTGTCTTGTGGATATTCCATCAAATGAAATGTACCTATAAATGGATAAAAAGTGCATGTTGTTCATTTAAAAAAAAAAAATTATACTTTAAAAATGGCAATAATTATTGGAAAACAATCAACTTTGAGGTACAGTATTAACTCCAAAGTAACTCCGCCTCTTGTTGGGCGTTGTCACATCAACTCATGGTTGATTATTTTCTTATAACGGAATGCCCCGAAGTGTTTTATTCCTCACAAAATCTAGAAAGTAGTAAGTTCAGTCTTGGGTAAACATGTTCTCAGCACATTTAACCTACAAAAAGCTGTTAATCCCAGCCTCAACTAGTATCAATTTCATGTGGTTACATATGATTAAATTTCATACGAATTTCTGAGTTTTTCCTGATTTTAAGGACTGTAAGAAATTTGTTCCATTAAAAATATATATGTATATGTAATTCCTTAAAATATATGACACCACAATGGACACCCCCAACTGTATTCAAAATATTCCTCAGCTAATTTTTGTTCCTTATTAAATCATTTTGGTTAGTAATATAATATAAAATGGAGTAGCTTGCTTTTAAATTTCTAGCGTTACTCCACGTGTGCGGTCTTGTAGCTAATTATCACCTGCAGTATGTTCAGGTGGGCTGTAGGACAGTGTGACACGGCATGCAGAGAGACATGACTCAACCCTTCCCCCCATGCAGAGGAGCTAATATGTGTACAAGAACCTCAGATTGTCTCTCTCTATCTCTCACCCCACTTTTTCCCCATCTCCTTGGTCAGGTTAAAGGGCGTGACACTGGCAGCAGGTCATCACGGCATCGTGAGCCGAGCATATGTCGCCTTACAATGCCTCTCTGTGTGAGTGTGAAAAAGGAAGAAGCAAGGAAAGAAGGTGTTGACTTTCTGAAATGCCAATTAGGCGACGCCACCACGTCACATCACAGCTTCAAACATACAGATTAGCTTCAGGCACATAATCACACAATAATATAACCAGAATCTGCAGAATTACAGAGTCTGGGCTCTAAATACTCAAACAATTCCGTGTTCCTTCATTCCTTTTTTTTCTGCCAGTAAAAGCCTCAGGTCTTGTGTGGTTTTGTAGGCCACGTGTTTCATCAGTGATGCAGTTTGTACATATATGGCCTCAGGTTCCAATTTTTTTTTTTTTAGATAAATAATTGAGTAACATACAGTGTCACCTACTGGTCAACTACTGGTGTTGCTTGAAACTGCAAGCTATGCAATTCACTGAGGCAATGTGTATATTGGCTTAATGCACCGAAGGACTTTTTCAAGGAATAACTAAGTAAGCAAGCAAGCAAGAACGTAAGTAAGTACATTAACGTCATCGGTCCCTCCTTAAATTGTTTTAAATAAAAAAGGTAACAAACCAAAAGTACAGGTCAATCCATCAATTGTTGAAAACATGTTAAGAAGAAATAAAAAAGAAACAAAAGAACCCCCCCCCCTCCACCCCCGAAAAAAGGCTGCCATCAATCCACTCCATCAATAAATAAATTAATAAACAAATTAATAAATTAACAAACATACAAACAACTCTACATGCCACTCCATGACTTGTTTTAAAAAGTTTAAAAGAAATTCTCTACAAACCCATTTGATGTTTTAAAGGTGCATTAGGCAAGATTTGTCAAAAATGAACTCGGTTAAACAGGTGGAGTTGAACGAGCCCAAACTCTTGGACGTACGGTAGTTCAACTAGAGTTAGCATTAGCAAAGTTCATCATGATACCGCTTTGACCACAAGGGCACCCGGCCATTCAGCTGCTTGAAAGCCAAGTTATAACACTATAAACGTGAGAAATTCGGTTCATACTGCTTTTATATGAGAATGGTCAAGAATTATCTGGCTGTGCTGCATGTTTGTCAAATTCAGCCATATTATTTTCTCTCCCAGCTGACAGAGGTGGAGTGATGGAGAATTAGGGACTGTCTATAAAATAACTGACAGGAGACCCATGCAAACACAAACAAGCATTTCGGACCATAGCGTAATTTTCCTCAGCCACATAGCAGACTTCTGCTGTGGTCTCAAACTTAAACTATTATTTTTTTAGCATGTTCTATATATTTTCCAGGTTATTTTTCCAAGTCGGAATTTATTAAAAATCAACTACTGCACTTTTAACAGTGAAAAAGTAGTCCAACTCAACTCAAAGTCCAAGAAATGTTTTAAAAAGTGAAACAACCAAAAAGAGGTCACTTCATCCATTGTTTTAAAAGAGTGGTCCAAAAAATCCTACAAACCTACAAGTCACTTCCTGAGTTGTTTTCACAGGAGAACTGCATTTGGGGTTGAATTTACGGCAATTTAAAACCTCACACCACATATGGATACATTCACTGATTCATTTACTCATCGACTCGTTTATATATTATATATTTTAACATTGGAATTAGATACAGCTAAAGTAAGCTTAAACACACACACACACACTCAGGTATCTCCTCCATGTGTGACTTACCTTAGAGTGAATGTTAATATTAACACACAGCATGAAACACATGTTCAGATTATAATTAGCAAAGCATGTAAGCAAATGTATGTGTGAAAATTGCAGAGAGAGAGAGAGAGAGAGAGAGAGAGAGAGAGAGAGAGAGAGAGAGAGTTGTGTGTGTGTTGTATTTACAATAAACACTTAGAATCACTTACTGAGGTTACAGTCTATCCTGATACAATCTGGCAGGAGAGAGAGTGAGATGGTGAGATCAAATCAAAGAGAAAGAAAAGAAGGAAGAGTGAGAGAGAGAGAGAGAGAGAGAGAGAGAGAGAGAGAAAGAGAGAGAGGGAAAAAAGAACAACATTTTACATCCTTCAAGGTACATTCTGCAGACATCCGAGATATTTGGCTGGACCACTACCCGGGGACACGCCTCGAGTCAGAGTCACCCTTATCCTACACACTTATTTCTGTATCCCTCCATTTTGCCCAGAAGAGCTCCAACAGCTCGCCAACACCGTATTGTTTGGAAATAAGGCCAACATGATTTACAATGTGGTATAAAACGAATTTGAATGCACATTTTTTTAAAATTTGATTCAAATTTGATTCAATCTTTTGATTCAGTTCTAAAGTCGAATCAGTCACATATCCTATTTCACAAAGTCATTACCGAGTGCGTAAGTGTTAAACCAGATGGTTCAGTGTCTGGAGCTCTTTGGGCAATCAGGATTCACCAGCTGGAATTATAGGCAAGGGTGATCTGCACACTTCAGCCATAAATGCAGCCTCTTACATCCTAAACAAACTCCTTCTCAGTCCTTCCTCCATGTTATACGTTAATCCGTTACATTAAAGGAGCAGTTTGGAATATTGTTCAGAGCCTGCACTGTGTCCTAGACTAATTATTCGTCTGCCCCACAGATTTAAAAGTGTGTGACATTTTTCCTCACCGATGGGGTTTGTTCTTTCATGACCTCATATTCCACTTTTTAAATAATAACTGTGTATACTACAGTGTCACCTACTGGTCAACTCGTGATATGACGTGAAGTTGTGTACTATAATATACTGATTCTTTTGTTATATTTGCTAAAACATGCAAGCAGACAAACAAAAACAGATTTTTCATTTAAAGGAATAATCCACCCTGAATGACTTACATAATAATCTTTATAATTAGCATCTATCAATCTATCTGTCTATCCATTTATCTCCAAAATTTAGTTTGTAATGAAATACTGAGATGACCTCATCCGTACACTCTTCTCAAACAGATCAGCTCCCAAAACTTCAGCTCTCCTGCTAATACCGCCATCAATGCCATTAAGCTAGTCATCTCGTAGATCACTAATTAGACTCTGAAATGACTCAAGGCAACTGCCTTGTATAGCTGCATTGCATTCTGGGACTTTGAGCCCAGTGTATGCACCAACATCTCCACTACTGGAGATGAAAGAATGAAAGAAGACACTCTTGCTCTTTCGTTTTTAGGGGCCAACAGCAAAACATGACCATTATCACTTAATGTTTGTGATTTTTTTTTTTCTCCTATTAAACGCCATTGTACCCGAGCTAGCAAAAACAGCGTCCGCCTGTTACATCAGCACGGAACACGTTCGCTAACTTCTCACAGGAATGATGAAAAGACAGACTAACCAACAAATTAGCACCAGAACCACTTATCACATAAACAAATATCTGAATATAAACATATTAAAGATGCTACAGGGTGGACTTTTTCTATTTAGGAAAGGAGATAAACACCTATCGTCAGACTGAGAGGGGCGGAGCTAATTTACAGGCCAGAAAATTTTCAAACAGAAGCCTGAAACAAAGAAACTAGCGAGATCCAATGCATTGCAATATTGTGCATCTAAGTGTTTCTGAGGTAGGTGTGAAATAATATGGTTATTACTGGTCTAACGACATCTTTAAATATTACAAACTGCACCTTTAATATTTATGTTGTGCATACTAATAAGCACATTTCATCCTTTTTGTGCAGTTATATGAAGTAAAGTTTGGAAATCACACTTGATGGGTGTACACCAAGCTGAATCAGAAATGGCAGCAGCTTTATGGATTTATTATCTCTGTTCGGAAATTTTAGACTCTGTCTCCATTTGGTGGCTGCAGCCTGCATGTGCAAGCTATAAAGGCTGATGCGAGATCTCAAGGCTGTCAACCGCTACGGAGTAGTGATAACAAACAGCCAGCGACCGGGCTCACTGTGAGGAAGGAGAGGCACAGCGCACTATAATGTCTCACTCTCATACATATTTCGGCATTGATATTTCAGATATCAACTTCATATACATATGGCTGATTTAATGCACACTCTAATTTCATTTGAGGGAATCACTTATGGAAAAAATATAACACATTTCAGGTGAAGTTCTTCCACATGTAAGTAACATATGTTATATATTGCATATATTAAAATCATATCGGAAAAATAAAACCACATGCCCTACATGTGCAAAGTAAAATTCATTGTGTGAAAAAAAAGTGCATGAAAATAGAAAGACATGAGCAACTTGTGAAAAAAAAAAAGTAATCTTTTGAGAAAGGTCCCACGTCTGAAAACAATGCATGTAAGAAAATAACAAAAATAAATGAATCATGTGGAAAAGAATAGATATGAAAATAAAAACATACGCTACATGCAAAAAAATCAATGTCAAAATAAATTTGAAAAAAAAAAATTCATGTGAAAATAACACTTGCACATAAGCATAAAAAAATGAAATAAATGACTAATATGAAAAAATCACAATTACAATGTAAAAATGAAAAAAAATTCAAGTGAAAAAAAACCCACATGTACTACATGTGGAAAGCAAACATGTAAAAAATAAATAAATGATGTGAAAAAAGATCAAATATAAAAATAATAATAAAAAAAATGCACTACATCTGAAAAATTTATGCAAAAATAAATTAATGTTTAAAAAAAGACAATAAATAAATAAATGAAAATAAATAATAACATAAAAATAAATAAGTCATGTAAAAAAAAAAGACACGTGAAAATAAAAACACATGCCGTACATGTAAAAAAAAATAAATAATTTCACGTGAATAAATAAAAACACATAGCCTATAGTGCAGTGTCTAAAAATCTAAAGATGAGCAAATTTCCCATGGGAAGTTTATGCAACTTTTCAGTAAGGAATAATGCACTACTGAATGTTTTCCTTTTTCGCTTTCTTTTTTTTTTTTAAACAGGAGTGTGTTTAGCTCGCACATAACATCCGTCCTTCATTGACTCGTGTTTTTGGGGAATTGTGAGAGGTCTGCGAGAGGCGTATCCCTTTGACACGACCTTTCCCAGGGACACTGATTCTCTCCCACAGCCTCGTGTGAATCAGGATAATTATCTCTGACTTATCTAATCCGTCTACGTACGTATTAACTGTTTTAAGCTAAGCTCAGTATGTCTCCGTGTTTAATTACCCGCTTGCAAATCGCAGTATTGGAGGATTATTCTACAAGTTATTGTTTGCTAATTAGCAAAAGCAGAGGTACTAATGCCTCGAGGTAATTAGAGCATGTGCGTTTTGGGCTTAGCATTAGTAGCAGCTTAGTGGTTAGGGAGAACGCGGCACGCATTGAAAACGACGACAGTGAGCCGGTCTCTGGCTGTTCGCTTCAGGGTCGCAGACATACAAGCCATTGAAGGGATGAAAAGTTCCATCTTCAGAGCCTCGAGCAAGTGAACGAGAGAGAGAAATAGATAGATAGATAGAAAAAGAGAGAGAGAGAGAGACCCTGTGAGCACACCTCTGCCTTGTAACGTCCTGTTTCTGTGGCTTCCAGTCACCAATGTTCCCATCACACAACAATTACCACCGTTAGCTTTGGCTATAAAAAACGATCTATATAATGTATATATCTGAGGTGACGTAGGTCACATAGGTGACTTAGGTGACACAGGGGTCGAGTAGATATACCACATGAGTCACCTGTCAAAAGTGGATGGCAAGTAAACACATGGTATCATAGGTGACATTGATGTCAAGTTGACATACCACCTGATTCAAGTTACCCAGACTGACATAAGCTTGTGTTATAACATCTCACAAGCTGACTTCCATCCGTATGTCACATGACATCTGACGATATAGTCCTCCGCCACTATGATCCTCCATTCCAGAAGTACAGTGAGCTACACAGTCAGCTGTCATGACATTCTAACCTAAGCCGACCCAGAAAGCGTTATAACACAAACGTGTGCCTAGAACATTCTATGTCACTTGACTCTAACACACGTCAGGTGTTATGACAACCTGGCATTAGGGGTTAAGAAGCCTTTCGTATGTACATATCACCAGGTTTATCTGATTTGTTAAAACATAACTCAAACATAGTGTATACAAGTGAAATAGATTCTGAGTCATTGTCATTCAATGCTGGGAAAAAATAAAAATAAATGCATCATTATTATTATTATTATTATTATTATTATTATTATTATTCTGAAATGTGAGTAAGGTTACCAAAAGTAAACTATGAGATTGAATACATAAATATTTGTTCGTTTTCGAATAGTGAAATAGATTCCAACAGGAAGGTTAGACAGGAAGATTAGCTTTAATCTTGGTCTAGGTCTC